>NC_134570.1:81717312-82017312 GCF_050947875.1 Dermacentor variabilis | reverse complement strand
ACTTTTGTCTTAAGGCGATAGTCTTTCAGCATAAATTTATTCTGCTTGGTGTCTATTGTTAAGTTTGCTTCGAATACACTGTTTCTCTGAGGGGTGACGCACTACTGAAGACTCTGATGTCGACATGGTACGCTGGTCCTTTTTGGATGTATAATGTAGCCTGGCTATCCAGAAAGTGGTAGCAGGGAAACTTGGGTTAGTTGGTGAATGTTTATGTTTGACAAAACAGCGCTGAATCAGATAAGGACAAGGTAAGATCTGCAGTGGTAGTTTAGTGGCTATGGCATTGCGCTTTTGAGCTCGCGGTTGTAGGTTTGACCTCTGCAGGCAGATTTTGATGGGAGCAAAATACAAAAACACTCGTGTACTTAGATTGAGGGACACATTAAAGAATACCAGGTAGTCAAATTAGTCTGCAGTCTTCCAACCACAGCGTGCCTTCTAATTGGGTAGTGATCGTGAAATGTGAAACTACATATTATAATTTTGCTTTTTAGCACTACGTAAGGTACACCTGTGACCAAAAGTGTATGGACCAGTGATATCACGATAAAGCTGATTTTCTCCTCTTCCTGAAAGTGTAACTTGAAATCAAGGGTTAAAGTCCAAACCTGGCATTGCCTACATTCCAGTGCACTCATCAGTTTCAGCTTGTGCACATCAATTACAAAGAACTTCAGGTTTCTTGCCCACCCTGTGGTCGGTCCATATACTTTTGCTCACGGGTGTACACATACACAAGCAGAGCGAAGCAGATTCAGTGTGTTGGAGGTTGAATCTGTATTTTGTAACAGAGGCTGAGCAATTTTCTAACTGCTTAATTTCTGTTGCAGCTCTGGATCTCTTAGACAAGATGCTGACCTTCAACCCACACCGAAGAATAAATGTTGAGGAGGCGCTTGCACACCCTTACCTGGAGCAGTATTATGACCCTGGTGATGAGGTGAGCCCATGTGTCTTGGAAGAAATTTTTTTTTTTCATGTGTGTCATGTGCATATGGGCTTTGTGGTAGAGATTATTGCTATCTTTTATTCTTGCCGGTGGTCAGTATGCCATAACGGGCCAAGTTCAGCAGTCCTGTGCTGGGAGTCTTGTTACCAGGAAAATGCAGTAAAACCCCATTAATTCGGTTTTCACAGGACCGGAGAAAATGTCCGAATTAACAGAATGTCGAATTAACGAGGTTTCTACAATAACTCAAGAATGCCTAAAACATCAACATACCTTTACTTCATAAAATAACTGGTTATTATTGCTTGTTGCACGCGAGCAATTTGTGCGGAAAGCACAATTTTTCGACGTTCTTGTAAGTGGTGCAGCGCAGACTGTCGGGAGAAACAACACAGATGTCCTCCAATACTTTAAGGGTGTCATCGGCCTCTTTAGCAGTGCGGCGCGGCACTTCACACGCATCCGTGACGGGCGCATTTGCGCTATCAGAGTCGGGCTCTTCGTCGCCTAGTACATCCAGTATTTCGTCGTCATTGAGGCGACCGGCAATGGCAACGTCACTGTCGACGTGGATGTATTCATCCAGCGGGACGTCCGGAGGCAGAAATCTGTCGAAGCGACTGTCATCTTCCTCTGCATTTCGGTTAACATCTGCACCTCCAGCGTCCAAAGAATCACTGTCACAGACAAAGCCGCTGTGTAGGAAGCAGTTGGCAATTACTGCCTGCGGGCAGCGTGTTGCTCCACACATGTGCCACCATGTGCACTGCACTGAGCAGAGTTACATCGTATTGTTTCTTTGCCTCCACACAGAGCAACATGCGCTCAAGCACTTTTCTGTATCGGCCTTTCACATACTGAATACAGTCGACTCCCGTTAATACGAAGTTCACGGGGACCGCAAAAAACGTCGAATTAAACGAACTTCCAATTAAGCACAAAACACAAAAAACAGCACTTTATTTGTGGCGAAATCAAGCATTTTCTCTAAGAAAAATAGTCGGTCATCTTGCTTTGCTTCTTCTTGCCGAATCGCGCTGCTGAAAGCAAGTTCTGCAGGCTGTTGATGTGGCGGAACGCTTCTTCCGTGTTACCTTCAGCGGCAAAGAAGTGCTCCGCAAAAGCAAGGCCCGCAGCTACATCGGCAGCCTTAGGTTGCGGCTCGCCTTCAACGTCATCGTCGCTTTCCTGGGTCGCTTCCTGGGGCCGAATAATCTCTACAATTTCGCTATCCGTCAGCGCACCGCATGTTTCGACCGCCTTGTCTACGGCGACGTAATCTTCAAAATTGACGTCCCCGAGAGCATCACCAAAATCAATGCCGTCAAGCTTGCTTGTTGACGCTTCCTCCGCTGAAATTTCAGAGGCATCCTCCGAAGAAGCTGCCACAAAACCGCAAGCCCTGAAGCAGTTTGCAATTGTTTCTTGCTTCACACGATCCCATGCTCGCGCCAACATGTGGATGGCACTAAGCAGGCTCACCTCGTACTTTGTGAAGCTATCCGTGCACAAAATCATGCGCTTGAGGAGGTACCGCCTGTACAGGACTTTAACATTCTTGATGATGCCTTGGTCCATTGGCTGCAAAACAGCCATTGTGTTTGCAGGCAAAAATGCGAGGCGTATTGCACTCAAGGCTGGCATATTCACGTGAGCACTGCAGTGATCGACAAGGAACAACACCTTGCGGTTCGAAGCAGCAAACTTGCGGTCCAATTTGCTTATCCAGCTCTTGAAGATTTCGACCGTCATCCACGCTTTTTTGTTCGCCTCATAGTCCACAGGCAGCGTCTTCACGCCTTTAAAACATCTCGGCTTCGCGGCTTTCCCGATCACAAGTAACCGACATCGTTCCGTGCCAGTCATGTTTGCCGCGATCAGCACCGACACTCTCTCCTTGCTGCGTTTGCCCCCAGCACAGTCGTCGTCCTTGAATGTCAGGGTCTTCTCTGGTAGAAGCCGATAGAAGAGTGCAGTCTCATCTGCATTGAAGATGTCTTCCGGTCTGTATTCGGCGAGATATTCACGCAGCTTTCCGTCCTTCCACGTGGCGCATGTTTCCTGGTTAACGGACGCCTTTTCACCACACGTGCTCTTGAAAACCAGGTCATGGCGATCTTTAAAGCGCGTCAGCCATCCATCTGACGAAACGAAGTCATCGATCCCCAACATTGCTGCAAGCGTTCGGGCTTTCATCGCAACGATGTCTCCGCTGAGAGGAAGTTTGTTGCTCCTGGCCTCCCTAATCCAAACCAGCAGAGCCTTCTCCAACTCTGGGTAAGCGCCGGTGCGCATTCGCTTCCGAGAAGTCTTGAACTTGTTCTCAAATGCATCCATTATTGTGCGCTTGTTCTTGATGTAGTTAGAGAGCGTGTTCGGCTTGATCCTGTACTTCCGCGCTATGTCTTGTTTGGCGGCACCTCCCTTCTCAACTTCCTTCAAAACCTCGACTTTCGTTGCCAGGTCGAGCGTGCGATAAGAGCCACGGTTTGCCATGGCTATAAACTGCGCGACTAGGTACAGTCAATTCCGAATCACTCTTGGAACAACCTAGCCTACGAGCTTCCCGCACAAAGGCGCTCGACCAACAAACGCCTCGACATACGCTGCGCACGCTGCAAGACTAATCTCGCACAATCTCGCCACTGCCAGTATGCAGCGCTGCGTGCACCTATGGCACCCATGTGGCCTCCGGCGGGAGCCGCTTCGCCTCCCGTCGGAGTTGATCGCGGAGGCCACGGCAGCCGTAGCAATGAATAATCGCGCCGCTCCAAGAAGGATGGCGTTGCAGGCGGCTGCGGTGGCGATGACACCAACGCGGAGCACGGAATTGTTGCAACACTTGAAGAATTGCACAAGAATGACGGTCACCTCGAGGATCCCGGCTGAAAATTAACTTCCAATTAAACAATATTACTGGATGAGGACTTCGAATTATCGAGCGATTTCTTCTATAGGATTACATGCAAAACTGACGGGACCAGCACTTCACTTCTAACCAAAAATTCCAATTAAGCGGCTTCGAATTATCGGGAGTCGACTGTAATTCCCTGATCCAGAGGCTGCGAGGAAGCCGTTGCGTTTGGTGGCAAAAAAAAAAGCAGCTGTATGTTTGTCAGCCCTGACACATTATTGTGCGCACTACAGTTATCTAGAACAATTAGTGCTTTGTGCGATTTTGCACAATAGCGGCGGTCCAGTTCGTGCCGCTAGGCCTGAAATATCGCTGAGGTCATCCACGCCTTTCGATTCGAGCGATAGTCTACGGGAAGTTTCTTTATGCTTTTGAAGCATCTCGCCTTTTCTGCTTTGCTGATTATCAATAGCGGTAGCCGCTTCGTGCCAGTCATGTTGGCAGCCAGCAAAACTGTTATTCTGTCCTTGCTTCGTTTACCGCCAACGCATGGGTCGCCCTTAAATGTCATGATTTTATCCGGGAGGGCTTTGTAGAAGAGGGCTGTCTCATCTGCGTTAAAAATGTCGCAGGTGTCATAATTGGCTAGGCGTGCGGGTAATTCGGCCCTCCAATCTTCGACAATGCCTTCATTCACAGCCCCTTTCTTGCCGCACACGCTTCAGAAGTCCAGGCCGTGTCATTTGAATCTGTCGATCCAGCCTTTTGATGCCTTGAAGTCTTCGATACTGAGCTTCAGCGCATACTTTTCGGCCTGCGCGCAGATAAGGGGGCCACTCAAAGGCAGCTGTGCGTCACATGAATCGGCAATCCATCTTAACAACGCTTCAAGTTTCAGGTGCGCTGCTGTTTGCAATCTCTTTCTGTTGTCAGCGAACTTGTCGCTGTCGTACGCCTGAAGAATCTCCGCGACATTTTTCATGTACGTGCTGAGCGTGCTTCTCCTCACGTTGAATTTATTCATTATGGCCTGCCGAGGCACCCCTGCCTTCACGGCTTTCAATATTTCTACTTTCGCTGCCAAATCCTTCGCCTCATACTTCGCCCACTTTGGTGGGACACGAGAGCACATGGTAGCACAGCTAGGCATGGCAATGAAGCGACGGGTGCATGCACTATGTCAAGAAAAAAGAGCACAAACAAAATTGAACACACACACACATAAAAAAAGTTCCGCAGTCCTTGCACACGCACCTGACTCAAACCGATAAACACGATAAAAATGACAACGAAAGAAAACTGCACAATGCCGCAACCACACAACTGCACAAACAAAAGACGGCGTTGGAAAGGGCAGACAGCAGTACATGCGTACAAAGAAAAAACATGTATCTATAGATTAGGGTTGCTAGTATAGACCGATAACTACTGTGCCGATAACCATAGCGATGCAGAGGTAGTGCCAAGCGCCAGAAGTACGTCATTGCCGCCGTGTTTTTTGAGACGTAGGTTTGTCTGTTATGTAGCAATAAAATAAACATGGTGGCCTTTCTGCACTCCCAGCACATGGAAGCATGGCCTTTGAGATCGGCGCTCGCTAATAGGAGGCGCCATCGCTGGCGGTGCGTTTTGAACACCCCCTAGTGCCACTCGATTCTATATGCCTCACATGCCTCTGAGCTCCGCGAACTGTCCAAATTAACCGAAGTACCACCAAATATGTCTGAATTAACGGGAGTTTTGTGCCATCGGGTTATGTACATGTTTGACTGGACCAGATGGCGCGTCCGAATTAATCCAATTTCCGAATTAATGAGGTTTTACTGTATCAAGGTTGGGTGCACAGTAGCAGAAATATTTAACTGGACATAATGGGAAAATGACAAAGTACATTCTGTGTTTTTTTTTTTTCTGTTTCAGTCTAAAATGCAGTGACATTACATTTTACAACTGATGGCAAGTTGTCCCTCGCTTTGATAGTTATCAGAAAGAGGCGAGGCTCACACAATAAATTTGTGCAAGCGCGCTTTACGATAGGGACACGACACAGTTCTCTAAGCTGAATCTGCATGAGAGACATGCATGCACACTATAAGTGACAGAACGATCATCGTTTAGGGTGCAGTATCAGTATAAGGTAACATGATCTTGGATTGTAGCGCAAAGTGACACGGACAGAGACTAGAAGTCTGCTTCTAGTTTCTGTCCGTGTCACTTTTCTCTACAATCCAAGATCATGTTACTGTACCAACTCACCCAACTTTCTATCCTTTTGCATCAGTATAAGGCCTCCGTACTATTCACTATTAAAAGAGTAACAGATATGGAACTGATATTCTCAACGTGTATGGAAAGCTTAATATTGTGGCTCATGCACAGTTGTCTCATCTGCCTTTCATTATCGTAATTTGTTTTCATCGTGAGAGAAATAGAAGGGGTAGGGGTTTAAAAGAGGGAACAAATTTGAAACAGATTTCTGCGGACCTTTCCAACTGATGTATTTTTTTTTTCTGTTTGTACGTTTGTTCTCCAGTACAGCTGTGGTCTATTTGTCTTTCTTGAGAGAGTTGCAATCTAACAAACTTGCCGAGATAGCGCTTGTATGCCATGATGCATTGTTGTGTTGCACAGCCTGTGGCAGATGAGCCATTCAAGTTTGAGACTGAGCTTGATGACCTGCCCAAGGAGCAACTCAAGTTGCTGGTCTTTGAGGAGACCAAGTTGTTCCAGGCGCGCAACGCCAGCAGGCCAGCACAGCAAGCCTCCTCCTGAGCTGATGGTGCTGCTGCCACTTCCATAGTGTATGTCTGTCTCGGGTGAGTGCAGAGAGTCTGTCTGTTGCGTTCCGTGTCGGTCTTTGCAGTTGTCGCATCTTGAAGATGCATAATTGGGCAGATCCTATGCACTGTGGGAATCTATGTTACACGAAGCATGTTGCATGTATAGCTGGCTATCTAGTACAGTTTGGGATTCTTCACAAAGAGTTACCAGATGGACTAACATGTTTATGTAAAGCAAGCAGTTGTGTGTGTGATGACAGAAGCAAGACGACAGTGGTGACAATAATAGTGTGACAGTGATGCCATGATCTTTTTTTCTTTTTTTTTTTTTCGGAAGAGAAATGTTACAACCTGTTCCATTATGACTTGGCCCGATTCCAAGGCAGTACAGTGTCGCGCAGCATTTTCAAAGCATTATCTGGTACGAGGAAAGGACTGGGGAATGTGGGCCAATTCTGAACACAGTGGAGTCTAACACAGCGTGTAAATGCTTAAACTGCCACCAGGCAAGAATGGGAGGAACTGACCCGCTTTCACTCGTGATGTAAGGGAAAGGCGCTCTGTGGTCGAACGGAAAATAGCGCATGCACACATACTTCACCTCGCACTGCGTCACATAACGCACACACCAGTTGTCTGAAAGAGCTACAGTTGGTGTTGGCTATGAGAGAAACGTGGCGTGCGATTGTGGCCTAACGGTTAGAGCATCGGGCTGCTGTACTTAGAGTTAGAAGTTTGATCCCACCATCTTATCACTATCTTATTGAAGAGGCATGAAACGAGGTGAGATAGAAACCTGCCTACTTAACTACCGTGAAGTGCTTGAAATGAGTCAAAGAATGCTTAGCATTAAACATACTACTGCTTTTATGGTGAATGTTTGGGGAGAGCCTGTGCCGTAGATTGCGAGCAAAACTTGTTACGGATTGCAGAAACTGCTGTATGTAGCATGTTTTGAAGCTTGCCACTGAGGGAAATTCACTCATGGTTGGCTAGCGTGTCTTGTTCCTTTAACAGTGTACCCTCCTGTACTTCTTAATTGTTGTTGCTTGTTACTTCTCTTGTTTTGTTGTCTCTCTGTTGTTTCTTGCTTCTCCCCTTGATGCTTCCTGCAGTGTAGACTCAGGATGGACTACCCCTCGACCAGTTCAGATGTGTATTTCAGTGAGCTAAAGAATGAAAAATTGGCCGAGTTTGTATGTGTGCATGATTGGCGTAACAGCGTAGGTAAGTTAAAAAAAAAAAAAAAAAAACAGATGAGAAGAGGACCGAACGGGTGCTAACCTGGTCTGCTTGTCTTGTCTGTTTATCTTCCCTGAGCAGTTGCTCCAACCATAAGCTACAGGTATTAAGGTGTGTCTGGATATGTGAACTGTGGTAGCAGGTAATTGGTGCAGCACTCATCCTCACACCCTTGCTCCATGCAGAGTTCCAGTGCCACACACAGGCGACCTCATGTCCCTCGGGCAACTTGCAAGGCCCCCGGTGGCGCAAAGACATTTTGACCCTCCCCCTCACCCCCTGTGCTGGACTCCGTGCTGAGTAGCTGCCAAAGAAATGGCCGCTGCCATCATTGCTGGACCCCAAGAACGGGCTGCTTGCGATGTCTGTACTTTACGAAGGTGCCCTCCCCTCCCCACCTGCTGCCCATCTTCCGCAATGTTAGAGAGTAACCCGGACCATGGATTCTGTCCTGGCATGGCACATGGCTCAGGTGCTTGCCATCGTGCATTTGTGCAGAAACCTGTTTAAGATTGTGTGCTCACGTTACAGAGCACCCGTGTCACGTAATACTGCACCGAGGCTGGACTCTTCCTCTGCAGCTCTTTTGTTGGACTCATCTTTTGTTTTTAGCTTAGTTTACATCCACTCTCCCATGTGCAGGCTGTTCTCGCTCGTCCTTGTTGTGACCACCTTTTGGTTTGCCACCATTGCTCGTCTGACCCCCCTTTCCCTTTGCACTGTCCTCTCTCGCTGTGGGTCATACTTTTGGGAGATGAGGCGGATGCAGCAATGGGGGTCAAGCCTCTCGTTACCGGTTATAACCCTCCTCAACCGTGCTGCATGCTCCCTTTAAACGGTCAGCGTGGTTGTTTAAGGAGCATAACACGACAAGGTTTTTCAATCGGCGCCTTTGGACTCCAGAACAATGAAAATGCCAGTACGATGGAGATGGCTCGCGGGTTGCCGACTGCTGGATACGTGTTTGTTGCAGAAGAGGCATGGTTGCACTATCATATTGTGAATGACGTACCATGTAAATAGGGCTAGCGCCTCTCGCAGAATGTTAGCAAGACAGAGAGGCACTTGTGCGCGAAGCCATTTGAGATTTGCCACTTCCAATGACACGGCCCCACTCTTTCCTTGATTGCTGTTTCAGCCTCCCCTTACGACTCTTGTGTTCAAATCCTTTTCGCCGATACTGTAGCCGTCTTTTGCTTCCGGGGGCAGGTCAAAACGACCACCTACCTGGCATTGGCTCATTTTTTTTGGCCAGGTGACAAAGCTGCTGCTCACTCTAACGTGTTCCTCGAGGCCTCCGCCACTTCTTGCGGCGCTCTCCTTTCTCCACCCCACTGTCGGTGTTGCATGATATGTTGGCGAGGATGACAGTTGGAGTTAACTTCTTCATCCGCTTTGTTCTTCGTCGTGGTTGTCTTCTTGGCTCTGCTTTATCGTGTGTGGCGCCCCCCTTTTTCGCTTTGCTGGGGCTTTAGGTGTGTCTTCCGTTTCGAAAAATAAGAAACCTGTCGTGCGTGTGTTTGTGTATCTTTGGCTCGCATTGTTCCAGTTATATTGTCTGAGTTTTGCTGGGCTTTTGAATTTTGTCACCTGCGTTGTGATCTAGGCTGCTTCGAATGCGATTTTTTTTCTTTATTTCTTGACGTGTCGAAATGCATGCTGTCAATGCAAGCTGTGTCCAGTGATAGTTAGGGGATGATCAAAATGCCGCGAGCAACATTTTACTGCGGAGCACAATGCAACAGCGAAAAGGCTGTCTTCCAGGTGTTCCTTCGGAGTTCGAGACCCCATTTTCCCTGCAGCTTCGTTATGTGCTGCGGAGGAGATCCTTGCTCGCAGAATTTTAACTGTCCCCTCTTTGACACGCAGAGTGGCAATGTCCATTTAAAAGCACACTGGTGGGTGCAGGGAAGCGAATGAAAGCGTCTTTCCCATCTGCAAGCATGTAATATAATTTGCACCAGCTTGCCTTGCAGGCAGTGTAGGTCCCCGAGGGGGGCAGGTAGGATATGCTGCTCTGTGGATAAAACTATAAGCAGGAACAAAAAGGTGGCAGCACCGTCTAGTCTCATGCTGCTAGGCCGAGAAGTGCATTCACACCAGGCTCGCTCCTTTTTTTATGCCATGCAGACGTGGAGTTACATTTGGCTTGCAAGCTTCACTGAGTGAAAAATTTTGTTTGCTTGTATTTTTGTAATGTTCATTATACATGTGAACTTCTCTGGCCAAAAGATTTGCTAGGAGCATGACTTCTTGGTTTCGACTTCTTTGAAGTACACTCGAACTTGAATATAACAAACTTCAATAAAGCGAATGATCTTCTGTTGAACATATGAAACTTAATGACTGATACTCACGTAAAATAACTACCTCTAATGAACTGGACGTTTGATGTATCGTATTTGCGGTGTCCACGTTCAGTGCCATAAAGCCGCTTGCAGGCTGCAAATTCAGTGTTTGGGGTGGTTCTTTGCATAAGAAAATTTTGTTCGGTTATGCTCTCTTTTTTTTTTTTCCACCTTTTGTGGAGGATGTGCTGTGCCGGCACTGTGCTGACATTGATGGAAGAGGACTGTAGTAAGCCTAAACGATTTCATGCATTGAGAATGCCATTCTCAGTATTGTAGAGAAGCAGTTCAAAGCACATGCAAAAATTGCTGCCTACTTTGCTCGGTTTTGTTTTCAATCAGTGAAGTCTTGTTTTGTTTTTCCATTTGAGATGAGAAATTCGTTACAATGGACATTTAAGAAAACTAAGTTTGTTATATGCCTGTTTGGGTATGTTGAATTACGGGATATATCAAGCTATTTTTGGTGCGTGAACCCGTTTGTTATAGCCTGTTCGACTGTACATCAGACAAGCTGTGAAATCTTTCTTTTCTTTTTCTTCTTTTTTTCAATCAATGTCACGAGCCTTTTCATCTATATAAGCATTCAGTGGCGAAACAAGTACTGCGCCACTGGCCTTTGCGTAGCAAGGATGGACCGCTGAAAGCAGCTCGCGACAAACATGCTTCATAAAAACTTGGTTGCACGAGTTTGCTCATCAGCTCGAAAACAAGTGGTGGTCGCAGCAGTCAACTCGAGCAGCAGGCGACGTTGAGTGCCATTAAAAGCATTGGAAATCAGGTGAAGCGTACACATTAAGAAAAGTTTGCACTCTTTGGGGCGCATTTTGTCCCTATACAATATTCCTCTTCCTTGCATGCCTTTCATTTAACACTGTGCACCCCCGGTACCTTCAGGTCAGAAACGGCATGCGCATTATTGGCATGACATAGCATTGTTGACAGGAAAGTAGCGAGTGTAGAGTTTTCAAGAAAGGAGACGCACACAAGACATATAAGTAATAGAGCTGCTCATTCTGTTAAAACAGGTGGTATTCTGTTAAACAGGTGGGATACCGCGTGAGCCAAGGCGTAAACGCGAGTGGCCAGAGCCGTGGGGCGACATGTTGGTGCAGAGCTCAGCCAGACACAGAGCTAATATTGCAGTAAACAAGTGTGTTCTACTTGGATGATGGTGTAAATCTTTGTCAGCGACATAATTGTGGGCTGCGAAGTAGAACGCACTTGTTTACTGTAAGATTAGCTCTGTGTTTGTCTGGGTGAACTCTGCACCACCAAGTGGCTGCACCGTGCAAGCTGCTCACATTAGCGTCTCCGCCAAACCAGCAGAACGCCCAGTGCACCTACGTTCAATGGAATACTGTACCCACTAAAACTCTGTTGGGACAAGATACACCACAAAGGGTGTAAACATTTTTCTTGAGTCTGCGCATATAGTTTCTTTCGTGGCTCAGTGTGTGATATGCTAGGCAGTGTGTACTAGTTGCCTTTTATGTAGGCTTTAGTTGCCGATAATCTAGGTTTGAGAAAATACAGTGAGAGACGAGAAGGTTGTGACGTAGTGCCGCCTGAAGAACAGAAGCACTTCGGAGATGTTCCGCTGTGTATTATATAAGTGTGTGCGGTAGTTTGTGTTTAACGTTGATATCTTTGTTCCGCCACCTCAGAGTGCATGCTTTTGGACATATGCACATCTCTGTACAGCACACAACTCGTGATCCCTGTGTCGGCAAAGAACAGTGTGTGAATGCAACCAGTGAAGCTGCACACAAATTGTTTCAGGGAAATTTTTTTTGCGAGTTATTGTTTTATTTCCCCACCCCCACCTCTGTCTTTCCTTTCTTTCGCCTGTTTTTTCTTGTTTCTGTAAAAAAAAAAGCCTACTGTGCGAAGTTTAATGGGATGCAAGGAAGGAACGAAACTTCGAAATATCATTCATTGTAAATGCAAACGAACAGAATACTATATTTATTGAGTTTTTTTTAGATCCTGCTGTTGTAGATTTTTGAATAAATACTTCATTTCCTTCCTGCAAGTGTGGTGTTATGTATAGTTAAAGGTCAACACTACAGTGGAACGTTGCCATGGCAAAATGGGCTACAACAAGCTAATGAAGATAATAAGAAAGATTGTAGTTACTATTGGAAAATTCTCATGCCAACTCGTGCATTTGGAATCTTTTTAACAACACATAAATACCTTATATATACAAGAAGCCTTTATTTTTATTTGAATTAGTGATAGTTTTGCACTGACGTTAAAATGTGGCGGTGCACAACCCTGCAAGTAACTTGCCTGATGCACCGCTCTTTGATGGGGGCTGAGTGCAAAAATACTCGCATACTAGATTTAGGTGCACATTCAAGAAGTTGAGGCGGTCATGCTAAGTCCGAAATCCTCCTCTATGGCGTGCCTCGCAATCAGGTTGTGGTTTTAGCACGTAAAATCCCAGAATATTGTTTTTTACTCGTCTGATGCAGCAGTTCAACACTTTTGTGAGCTGTTGGCCACCTGGCATTGCACCAAACCAGCCGTGCTGCCGAGTCTGCAGGCACATCTGCAATCTGCTCTCATAGTCTGCACTCTAACTCTGCTGCCACAGACTACTGCACTCGTTAAACTGACAAGCTATAACCTTGGCTAGGCGTCCCCCCCATTACCGTGACAAAATCTATTTGAGTGCGTGGCTTGTGTTACGTGCTGTGTCGTCTAAAGACCGTTTCACATACTGCAGTTTGTCTGTGATTTGTCAGTCGTGGGATGCAGTCATTGCTGGCTGTGGTGGATAGTGCGTTGGCAGATGCTGGAAGTTGAAATGCATAAAGCAAACCTATCGTTGCTGCGGTATGCCACTGCTTCACGAAGCATTTTGCTTCACAGAATCGTGCCGTTTGAAACAGGCTTTACTGTGGCTTTGATAAAGTCTTTCCCTTAGGTTCTTGGCAATCACTCAGCTTATGTCAGCACTTCACGAATGTGCCGGCAGAATACTGCGACCTTTCGATTATAGACGATCCTCGTTGCTGGATGCCAACATACAAGTGCTGCTGATTATGCAGCAAGTTGGAAGACCAAGTTAACACACATGGTTTTATTTTTTTCTTCTCTTTTGTATTCCTTCATCGGTGTGTGATTGGCTGTTGCAGAGCTGGCATTAAGGGTTGACAATGGCTATAAGTAATTAATAGTCGAGAAAATTAATTTTGGATCATTCTTCAACTTCGTTACAGTGAGATATTACTGCCCTTCCTCATTTACATTTTTGTTTGCTAAATACGAGGGTTGATCCAGAAGTAAGGTTCCCATCAATTTTAGAACCGGAGCGTTGGCTACTCAAATGTTCCTTTAACTTGGGAAACAAGTGATAATCACTAGGAGCAAGGTCTGGACTGTACGGTGAGTGGGGCATGACAGTCCACCTAAAGTTTGTCAAAAGTTCCTGGGTTTGACTGGAGACGCGAGGCCGGGCGTTAATGTGTAGCAGCGTTACACTGGCTGCCAGTCGTCCTCGTTGGCGGTTCTGGATAACTCACCTGAGTTTTCTTAGTGTTGCACAATAACTGTCCGAGTTTATTGTTGTCTCACATTCCATGAAATCGATCAGCAGTATCCCCGTACGATCCCAAAAAACACTGGCCACGACTTTGCCAGCAGAAGGAGCTTGCTTGAACTTCTTTGCGACTGGTGACTCTGGGAGGCACCACTGTTTGGATTTTTGTTTTGTTTCAGGAGTGAAATAAAACACCCACGTTTCGTCTCCCGTAACGATGGAGTCCAACAGTCCTTCCTTATTTTGACACTTTTGAAGAAACTGGCGAGCACAGTCAAGGCGTTTGTCCTTGAGGTATGATGTCAATAGCTGCAGTATTCATCGAGCAGAACACTTGCGATACCCAATTTTTCAGTCAAAGCTCTTCCCACTGTACCGTAAGAACTTCCAGGAATCTGAGCAACAAGTTCATGGATGGTGATCCTCCTGTTTTGAAGCACTTCGCGTTGGACCATCTCTCTAACGCCTTTGAAACTGACGGTCTTTCACTCCGTTCTTCAGCGTGGACTTCCTTCCGACTGGCACTAAAATGACTGCACCACTTTCTGACGTGTTGAAGGGACATACACTTGTTGCCATACACCTCTGTCAACTGAGGATGAATATCCATAGGCGGAATCCCTTTGGTGTGCAAAAAGCGAATTACGGAATGAATCTCGCACTTGGCGGGATCAACAATGGTAACCTTCATATTGGACGGCTGCTGAGCCAAGAATGGCGGTGCAGCGAAACGTGGCCGGGGCGAAACGAAAGTTGGGGAACAGCCGCGCGCAGCAGTGTTGCCGGATTTCGCCTCGCACCTTCCCGTGTGGCTGGAGCTCTTTGGGAACCTTGTTTCTGGATCAACCCTCGTAACTACAGGTCACCTGTCCTCGCAGATGAGTACCAATTCGGCTACTCCGTTCCTATATAAGTGCTCAGTACCAGTGTTACGATGCTATGCCTATGTTCACTTATCTCATTACAGTCCAATCTCAATTTAACGAATCACGCGGGACGGCGGAAAACCGTTCATTATTTTGAAATATTGTTGTAATGGAAAACTTGCGGTTATAAGCCAGTGGACAAACCTAGGAATGAAAATGACGTGCCTTGGCAGTAGACGCATGTGCAGACAAGCATACTCTCAAATAAAAATGCTTCACTCGCTTCAAAGCTGCTTTATTTGAAGAAATCGGCGATTTTCTTCTGGCACGTGCAGCACGCAGTACTAAGTAAGAATGCGCCTACATCTTCCACTTAGCGTTATACCTCATCGGTTACGTCATTGCACCGAGCGATGGAAGTGCGGACTTTGTTCATGTGCCCTAAAACCACTGTTTGACACGATCTCATCTTCTGTGTTCAGTGACCCACAGTCGTCTTCCTTCGGGTCATCATCGTCACTGGACACGTTGCAAACGCAGTATAAGCAATCTCTTCGGTTGTCAGGTCCGCCGCCATTAGTGCTACGCTGTTGCTCTTCATGTCGTCATCGAAGGAAGAGATGGTGGGCAGCAGTTCCGTTACCTTGGTCCACTGGTCTCCTGGGTTGTTGTCTATTACCTCCAGCCCACCTTTAAGCTACACAGGTGCCTTGACAAGCCGTGCTTTTTGCCAGCAGTTGCTAATAGTGGACGCCTTCAAGTTCCACCAAGCTCCTGTGAGCATTTCCACTGCCTGACGAATATTGATTGCAGTCAGCTGCTTTAGGCGGAGGTTGATAATCAACCGCCGCACAAGGTGCCTACGAAATTCTGCTTTCACACTCTTTATAATGCCCAGGTCTAGGGGTTGCAGCAAAGACGTTGTTTGGCGGCAGAAACTCCAAGCGAACGTCCCTCAAGCGAACATTCACAATGTGAGCAGAGCAGTTATCGACAAGCAGTAGAATCCTTCGGTCATCCCTCCTCATTTGGTCGTCTAGTTTGATGAGCCACTTAGAAAAGAGCTCTCTGGTCATTCAGGCTCATTTGTTGGCGCGGTAGTTGTACGGTAACGACATGACGTTTTTCATGCAGCGAGGCTTCGCATACTTGCCTATGACATGCGGTTAAATTTTCATCGTGCCTCTTGCATTGCAGCAGAGCAGAACTATCACCCGAAGATGCGACTTCGCTCCTTTGCACTGCTACCCTTTTAAGTGCATCGTCCCATTTGGCAGGAACTGATAAAAACATGCGGCCTCATCCGCGTTGAAAATGTCGTCTTCAGTGTAGGATTCAGCCACCTCTAGAAAATTATCATTGTGCCAGGAATCCGTGCCTTTTCTGTCAGCAGCCTTTTCCTTGTCCGAGACTTCCTGCCAAGTTATTCAGTTCCTTTGGTGGAAACGAAAAAACCAACCCGCACTTGCGTCGAACCCAGTTATTTCAAGTGAATCGGTAAATTCGCTGGCTTTTTCTTGGAGCATTGGGCCAGACGCGGGAACGTTTTGCAGTCTGGCATCTTTGAACCACGTGAGAACAGCTTGGTCCACATTTTGAGCTTCCCACTTGCAGCCATTTCCTCATAGGAGCGAGTTGCGATTCCCAGTGAAGCTTGACAATCTTGTCTTGGTCTTTCAAAATGGTCGTGATGGTCGATGGGACAATGCCATGCTGTCTACACGTCAATTTGCTTTTTCCCTGCGTCAATTTCCTGCAATATGTCCAATTTTGTCCTGCCGCAAAAGCTGCTTTCGCTTCTTCTTGGTGCCGTCGCTAGCTGCATTCATCGTTGGATCTCACGTGAACATCGCCAAACCTTTGCCATGAAGTTCTTGGTGAAGTTTGTGGCGAAGCGGTTGGCACTCGACGTTGTGATGATGATAGCTACTGCACTTCGGTTTCTGTTTCGCGTGAGAGTTGCTGCGCTGTTACTTTTAGCCGAATTCATAATACTGATGTTCCTCGGTTATAAAAGGGAGAAAAATATGTGCGTTATTGTGAAATATGCGCTGTATTAAAATTCATAGTTCTGAAATATGTTTACATTGAAAATACAGGCAATCTGGTGGGGATTTCTAAAATATTTGTAAATTTGAGACATAAGGTAATGTGGTGTTCATAGTAATGAGATTTGACTGTAGTATATCATTACTGATAGCTGCTTAGTTTTTACAGAAAATCCTGCAAACCAAATTTGCACTGACATCTGCATAAACTCGTATGTATAGACCACTGTTTCATATAAAGCACCACATGCAGTGTTCAAGTTATGTGCACACCGCAATCCAGTGCACGCGTATACCTATTTTGTAGCACACTAATGGGTGCTGGCAGACTGATACATTATCAGTTGTCAGGCTGTACTGTCTGCAGCTTAGGCTTTGCAGCAACGAAAGCATATGTATTTTTACAGTCAACCACAAAAGTTTATGGGACAAGTTCCTTGACAAATGCTAAATTCCGCTATGTTATGGCATGGCAGCTCTACTTTAATGAATGACCGTGTAAGTTGCAAGGGCTGCTACACACGGAAACATTGAATACGAGGCTACGTATCCACGATTCACAGGAATGGCAACTTTCTTGCAAATCCTGTGTACTTGTAACCGACTGTATGTACTGACCCCCGCATTAAAAAATGCAGTCAACTCTATTGAATTTCACTAATCAAGGGCAGCATAGCCCTTCATGTGTAGTAGCTGTGCTTCAGTAATGTTTCTGCTTGAATGACTGTGGCACTCCTGCATTACATTGTGTGTGTGTGTTTCTAATTTTTACCACGAAGCTGTATACCTCTACTGTCCAAGGAAATTTTTGTGTCGTAAGCAAAACACTCCCCATACGTGGGCCGATCCCGCAGATAGTGAAATTAGTGCAATACCGGCCCAACCCACGGCGGAGGTGAAGCAGGCATTAAGCACTCCCCATACGTGGGCCGATCCCGAAGATAGTGCAATGGCAGGCCGACCCGCAGTGGAGGTGAAGCAGGCGTTAAGCACTTCCCTACGTGGGCCGATCCCAAAAATGGTGCAATGCCGGGCCGACCAGTGGCGGAGGTGCAGTTTGCCATTAAGGGGACCACATGCACAGCTTCGCTGGTCATCCTTCTTCACAGAGTGGAAGGGCACTGAGATCTTTTTCCCCTCTCCCACTCCTTTCATGTGGGTGCATTTTTTTTAAAGATCTCTGTGTCTCCCCTTCCCCAGTGCAGAATAGCAAACTGGATATCTATCTTCCAGTTAACCGTCCTGCCTTTCTCACCTCTTTTATCTCTCCCTCTCTCAGTAATGTTTCTCGGAGATTCCTGTGGTATAACTTCTTCAGGCACCAATTCTGTACCTGCCATTTATGCTTAGTGGCTATGGTGTTGGGCTGCTGAGCACGCGGTCGTGAGATAGAATCCCGGCCATGGCGGCCACGTGGGGGCGAAATGCGAAACCATCCATGGTACTTCGATTTAGGTGCACGTTAGAGAACCCCAGGTGGTCCATATTTCCGGAGTCCTCCACTATGGCATGCCTCGTCAGAACATAGTTGTGGCACGTAAAACCCCACAAACGAATTAACCAATTCTGTACATTGAAAATTTGCCTTCACAGTTTCTTGCATCTTCAAAATCATTAAAAGCATCCTGCAGCACAACAGTATAAGAATTCTAAATTGTCGAGCGAGTTTTGCCGAGTTAACAGAATGTGGATTCCACGTGCAAACTCTGTGCAGGAGCGTCAGATATGAGAAAATTAACTATTTCATGCCTAGCATATTTGGAAAGCACCCACCGAGCCACTTGTAAAATACACCTGATGCATGTAGAACGTTGTTGGAAACAAATAAAGGTAATCTGCTACGTGGCGATGTACAGACTCCAAGAGTAAATGCCCAGATTTGCACCACTTCCCAACTTTTTGCTAAAGTACTTGCACACATTTTACATTTGTGGCAAAGGTCCAATTAGAAGTTTCTCGAGGTGTATGCGGCATGCCAAGCATTTTAATCAGCGATTTTGCTTGTGATGCACTCTCTTGGAATGCATGGTGCCTGAAGGGGAAGCACCTCTGGCTTCTTTTGAATGAATTCTGGTGTTTTCCGTGCCAAAACTACGATCTCAATACGAGCTTCTTTTGAGTGATTGCTAAAAGCATAGGGTTTCCTACAAACTAGACGTCTCTGGCGTCGTTGCGATCATTCATGCACCATAGGAATGTTGCATAGTACACGGATTTGTCCGATTTTCATGCTTGGGAATTCAGACGTTCTTGTAGCTTCATTTATTACGCTTTGTCTGGGCCTAAATTGGCCTCAATTTCATAGCAATTTATACTTTATTCCAGTGGGTAATAAAGCTTGGCAAGCATGCATAATTTCTGCCGATTACAGTGGTTCCGCTTGTCTGCACATCCATGGCATAATGGTTTTAACAGCAGGATTCTTTCTGTGCTAGAAGTCTTGCGTTCCAAATCCTGCTATCAGATTATTTTAATAATGTTGAATTTATAACGCAATGTTTTCTTAAAAATTGTCACTTTGAAAAGTTGAGAAGCCATTAAAAGCCAGAAGGACACAGTTTAGGCAAATCCAGGTGTTACCCATCATTCCTATGCTGGCTGAGCTCTCCTGCTTCCAGCTCTTGTAGCCACTAGTGCCACAGTTCGCTCTAGTAATTTTATGAAATTCTGTGGCTCAAAGAAAGATATTACTAAGTGCAGTTGGCACTTCAGACAAGCAGCAGCATTGTTAACTTGGCTGAACAGGTAGGAGTGGAGGCAGCCTGGCGATTGTAAGACTTCTCATCTTTGGCTAAGGTGATGTCATATTTTACCATGGACCAGCAGTCGCATGTACAGAAGCAAATGGAAAAATTGGACCAAGGTGTCATCCAGCCACAATTTTTTATTTTGCAAATGATCCAAAACAAGCCTTTGTCTTCATACATATATCTAGGGCACAGGGCGAAAGAGCACATACCACTGTATAGTCAAGTCACTACAATAGATAAACTAGTGCAACAAAACAACAAGTGAACAGCTCCCAAATTTAAGAGAGAAAAAATGGGTGAAAAACAAAAAAATACCTACACCTTTCCCAGCTGAAATAATGAAAAAAATAAAAACCCCACTAAAACAATCCCCAGGTAAATTCTACAAAAAGAAAAAAAAAAAACCTGCTGTGCGAGAGACGTGCAGTATATATACACGCGCGTGGCCTTGCAACAACAGTCTTGCACATGCAGTGTCTAATTGTGTGCGTACCATGGTCCATAGCTTTCCTGCATACATTCTTTTTTTCTGCTGTCTGTGTCCCGTGGTGCGTGCGTATTATGTACACATTATGTACACATACTAGACAGGCGCGGTGAGTGGCGGTGGTGGTTCCCCCAGAAAAAGAAGCCCAGAACAGTTAATGCAAGAGTGTTCTTCTCCCCCGTGCCGCCAGCTAAAGCTCTTCGGCTTGGTCATTTTCTGTTAGGGGCTGGGCTGGGCTCCTCCCTCAGAAGACTGAGCCACTGGGGGGGTCATTGCTTGGACCCTGCACAGATGATGAGCAACATTAAAAACAAAAGAACAATATCAATGGTGCAATACTGACCGACCGGTAAGCATTTTTCACTCTGCACCAGAAAAAGGCTCGTGTTTTTCCTTCGCCTAAAGTTAAAGGTAAGCTACAAGTGACAGCATTCGGATCTAAGAAGAAACATGCTCAATCTGGTAGTTCTGCAACAATGGAGATGTGTTCATATCATGTGTGACTAAAGAAGACAGAAGAACGGAACTGCAAGTTTCATTCGAACAGCAACCCAATCGCTATACAGACTTAAGTGCTGTTTCTTTACAGCACTTAAGAACAGGACAAGGGAGACTACAGACATGAGCGATGACTGAGCGACCATACTGTTCATTCGTGTAGTGAAAGGCTATGTATATGCGGTCGAAACCAAGTGCACGGGACCTTGACACATGACCATGAAGCTAGACAGTTATATTTTGAAATCAAGATATAACAACTCTTTCCCAAGCAGAGGAACAGGCAGCAAACCACTTGTGGCTTCGTGTGGAACTTGTATTGACAGGTCCCATTGGGTGCGAAACAGAGGTGCACTAACATCCTTAGTAAGAGCTACAATGCGCTAGTGTGTGGCAAAGCGGCGGTGTGTCGTAGGTTATACTGAGCTTGATAGCAGTACATTGCATGCAGTCTATATTACCGGTGTGTTACCAACACAGTTGGGGATTCTGCATCTATGTCTCTCTTCGTATCGTGCTTTCAAAAGAAAGTGAGTTGCATGCCAAACTTCCTTGTTTTTCCGTCCTTCGTTTTTGTTCTAATCCAACAAATGATGATTGCTGCCTATCATTCAGTGTTGGCCAAGGACACTTATTCAGAAACTCCGTACATTGAAACTTGTCAAGGAAAAAAGTTTTTTTCTTGGGTGTTGCCTGTAGGCAGCACTCGTCTGTAAAGGGTTAAATGGGCAATCAGCTGACGTGCTTGTCCCTGCTCTCTTGAATTGTTTTGTACCTGCACTTGCCTACCAAAGCCTGCCCGATCACCACAATGCCTTTTTCCTGAAGCCTTGTCAACTGCACCCACCTGTCTGTCGGGCTTGCCATTATCACGGTTGCGCAGTGAGTTTGGGCGCAAGTAGTAGAGCACCACGGCTAGCACCATCCACCCTACCATGACCAGAAAGAAGCCAGAGCCACCGGCAGCCTGCTGCATCGCTGGCACTGCAGGCAGAAAAACGCACACGTGCATTCTCAGACCCTGCATTATGTGGGGTTATATTGACTTTTTTTTTACCGTGCCCAAATCTCCTTGCTCCTGTTTTTATAGCAGCCCACATCAAAATTGTAAAAAGAAGAAGAGGAAGATATTTCTCCGGGAAAATTGAATGCAAAATATGCCTGGTGAGGCATGGCAGAGCCACATTAATGTGCAATGTGAAGGCCAAGCCGTTCTTTATTCATGTTACCAGCATGACAAAAACAGGATGCAAAGGGGAGACAGACACTGAAAGCGCTAGTAACATTGTGCTCTTCTATCGCTCTGGTAATGTGAATCAAGAATTTGGCATTCAAAGCCCATTTAACAGTACTAGTGCTGAAATGTTTAGCCATAAATCTATGGGCAGATAGCTTGAAACTGGTGCTAGTCCAGGACCTTTTTGGAGTCCATGAGCACAACATGTTCTCTAAAGCAATTAATAACAAGCATGTTATGCACATCTTAATAAACAAAATAACTAAATAATTATGCTGCAATTTTCGATGCCAGCTAATGCAATGAAGTAAAAAAAATGCATCTAACTCCTTATCTCTACTACAATGTTCTTTAATCTTGATCTTTAATGCGACACTAAAGTGAATTAACATTTTCGATACACATTCCATATTACATTGCATAGGCCACTACTGTTAGCTGGTCCCAAAGCTTGTTATCTACAGAATGCACAAACAAAGGAGATGGCTGGTGACAGTCCGCACTTGAGCAAATAACATAAACATGTTCAGTGAAACCATCAGGTAGAATTTTTTACATTCATTAATACGGGTGTGATTCTTCAAAAACTGAAGATAAGATGCAGCACCAATACAATCTAACCTCCATGTAATGAACATGGACTTAATGAAGTAAATCTGAAATGTTCCTCACCAATATCGGCGTGTGATGAATATATGCCTATAACAAATACTGGGATGTAATGAAGGTACTTTCTTGTCGAATGCAACTTTGTTATAACAATGCTTGACTGTACTTTCACATAGCATATTGTTCAGGAGTTCCACACAAAACTATCTGCACTGTCGTCGGTGGTGCACAGGTGTAAACGTTAAGTGCCGCCACAAGTGTCCGCGTTTCAGACCACATAACAAGCCACTGGACACAGAGACATCCGTGGAAGCCTGCTTCACCGCCAGCTAGCAAATTTCTAGGCAGTGCCTAGAAATTTACGAATGGCAGGACTACTTTTTGCATGAATGCCTCCTTGTCAGCCTCCATATTGAGTGGTGCAAGAGAGCTAAGCAGGTGCAACGTTGGCAAACAAGCAAGCTTGTGATTTGCTTTTTTACATAGCAGCCAACATGGTACACAGCTGCGGTAGCACTTAAACGTTACAAATACTGGCAGCACTTTACTCACTAGGCTGGTAAACTGTCACCTGCGACAAATAGAAATGGCCTTTTCATTTTACACTCTTGCTTTTAGAATAGCACGCCTTAAGATTCATGTAAAACCTTAACATAACTGCAGGGACTCTGTGTTTGCTTTTTTGGGAGCAAATGGGTGGACTATACTATCATCCAGAGACCCTTTGTATACCATATGAAATTTTAATGCTCACTGCTGATAAGGCAAGGTCTGTGTACATACCGTGGTTCATAGCTGTCCTGCATGCATGCGTGTTATGCATACGTCAAGTGCACACGTTAGACATACTGTTCCATACACACAAGTTCAGCACATAAAATTAAACTGAATCAAAGGTGCGGGGGAAGAGAGTGATAATTTTTTCTTTAGCAAAAAAGAAGGACAATAGAACTTTCTTTAGAACTTAATGCGTTCAATCAAAGGAGGGGGGAAGAGAATTCTTTTTTAAAGGAAAAATTATCAACTTAAACCATTGTGGCTCCGATCTGTATTCCTTAATTACTCAGTCCCACTTCCTGCATTATGCACATGCCATGTTTCTTCTTAGTTTAAAATACTGTGGCAAAGCTTTATGCCACAACTTTGATACCATAACACAATGCAAATTTCACACACTTTTGGTGAGCCACTGATTGATTTGGAATCCTCCTTCGCTCAAGAGATGTTTGAATGAAATTTAAAATTATAGCTTTGTGGCTTGTCAGTGCCCTCTGTAGTCCTCATCATGTGCCACCTATAGTCAGTTGATCAGATTCAAGAATCGATGATGCCTGCAAACCAAAGCAGGGCTACTTTCTGTGTAAGAAGACACCTTTGTCAAAATTATGGCATTGGCCGTCATAGTCGTACTTGCCTCTATAGTCCGTTGAGGCTAAAGGCTAGCAGCTCCAAGAGACATGAAAGCTTTCTGTCTCTCGACATCTGCTTCTGGCCTGCATGTCTACTTTTGGCCTGCATTTTTGCTGCTTAGTAGAGTACCGATATGTTTTAGAAAAAATTAGTGCCACAGAAGCTTGTGTGCGGCAGACTTGTGCTGCTTAAGGGATGGGTCTTGCAGAGAGAGAAGACCAGTAAGAGTGACCACGTCATTCACATGTGCACGATGCAGTAAGCGTCATCTGGACCCGCTGGACGGCTTGTTTCGCCCTCACGTTCAACGGGCTTTGAGGGTAGCACACTTTATTAAGCGGATGCGATACCTTCATGCTGTCAGGTGACTGTCGCAGCGGCTAACCGGCTGTTGGTGTTGTGGCTGCGCTGAACCTTACCCGCACTGGCGGTGTGCAACGTGCATTTTTCTTCTGGTGTGGCCGTGCCATTAAGGTGGGCTCACCAGCAGCTAGAATTGCTTTCTTTGCCTTACCGGTGTCCTCCCCCTTCGGGATCACTACTGGATACCAATCGGCAATAAGAACAGCCTTGAAAGTGAAAAACTGGCATCCACCTGAATTGTGGCACAAAGCTACGAAGGAAAGCTATACGAGTTTCTCAGAAGGAAGGCCTCGCATTTGAAGAAAAACTCATCCTGGTCTGGGACTCGAACATGAGACCAACGCCCGTCCGGGTCGCTCTACTATCCGAGCTAACCAGGGGGCTAGCCAATTGCAGAGCGAGGGCAAATTAATTGGCAACTCGAGACACTGGGACACAGAATATGGCAAATCAGTCCTGCTGAAGCCCACAAGGTGGAGGAAAGTACGTACACGAAAGGGAAAAATTGGCATCCACCCAATTGTAGCACGAAGCTACAAAGCGAACCCATTTGTGTTTCTTTATGTACTTTCCTGCACTTTTTATATGTACTTTCCTCCACCTTCCACAGAGCTGATTTGCCATAGTCAGTGTCCCAGTGTCTCAAATTGCTGATTATTTTGCCCTCACTCTGTGATCGACTAGCCTCCTGGTTAGCTCAGATGGTAGAGCGACTGCCCCGGAAAGACGTTGGTCCAGAGTTTGAGTCCCGGACCAAGACGATTTTTTTTTTTAATTGCAAGGTCTTCTTTCTGAGAAACCCATATGGACTTCCTTCGCAGCTTCATGCTACAATTCAGGTAGATGCCAATTTTTCACTTTCACATACTTTTCTTCACCTTGCAGGATTCCGCAGAACTTATTTGCCAAGAACAGCCTTGAAAGGCGATTCTGTGCCTGAGCTGTTTTCGAGGTCGTGGGATCAAATCCCAGCCGCAGCGGAAGCACCCCCTTTAAAGAAAAAATGTCTTGCAAAAAGAGATAAATTAAAGACCAAGGCCACTTACTCTCTTGGAAACATTCAGAGTCCGTGCAGGCGGACTGAGAGCTTCGCAGCTGCAAAGCATGGAAATAAGGGTAAGTCGCAACACCCTAATGAAGGACACTTATTGAATTGTGCAAAGAACATCAGAAGGGCAAGAATTAAGGTGACACAAGGTATCGGAGCAGACACACTTTGTGTCATCTGCACCTCAATCATTGCACTGCTTTGCATTTAATTCTACAAGTCTGCAAAGTATAGCTTTGTTTGGTAGGAGCAAGTCCATTAATGGTGCTCACAATTTGGTCTTAAGCACAGTAGGCCTGTTACAGAGCAGAGCACTGCCATAAGGTAAAAAGCACTGCCTTTCACTTTTAATAGTTCAGTTATCTCTAACCGTGCAACAACTAGATGTACACCAAGTTCAGTTCAGGCTTGTCATGACATAATGTGGTTAAAAGAGAGAAATTCTGGCCTGTGCAGAATAAAGCAGTAGGCATGAAAATAGCACATTTGGTGGAAATACTAGTTTCCATTTGTACACGGAAAAAAAAGAAAGAAAGAAAAGAGGCTGCACTGAAGGAAAGAAAACAAAATGTGGGAAAAAAACCTGTGCCCATAAACACACTAACACATAGCCATAATTAGTTTTATAGCCATTGTAGTACTTTTACAACATGGTGCTACTCAGTATAGTACTAGGAAAGGTTCATCAGATACCATTTATAGATTTATCTTAGACTATTAAGCCTCATGCTGGCTAACATTAAATCTCATACAAGCAAAGGTACAATGAAATTAAGCAATTTAAAAGCTTCAACAATGACATTTTATATGCACTAACAAATTAAAACATGCACAGAATGATGCATCAGTTCTTGTGAAACCTTGGTTTGTCGGTGTAGTTGTAAGCGATAATTTTTGATCACGGTGTATTTAATGAAGAGACTGCAAAACAATGCCACCATTTGCCCTTGAGCAAAATCTAATTTGCTCAAAACAATTTTTATCACTGCACAGCATGGTCCTTCGATAAGTGCAATAATTTCCTCAAGCACACAACTTGGAAAGTCCCTTAATGTGCTGCTTCTGCACATATTTCATTGATCACGGACCAGTTGGAAAATATAACCAGGTCATTTTCCTCCAGGACATCATAAAATTAAGTTGCAGCATGTCAAGTAATGAGGATAGACATCTGTCAATGATGGAAAAGTGAAGGAATCCTACAGAGAATGACTGCATACAGATAAATGGCAGTTAGAAGATGCTGTGGTGTGGTTCATATGCTAAGCCATAAGGGAGCTTGCAAAACAGAGTATTTTGACAAATGTACGTGGCTTTGACGAGCATTACATCAAGCACAACAGAGAAGTTGAACAATTAAGAGTTGCTGCTACTAAGGCATTACAGCTGTTTCACTGTCTTTAATGAGGCAGTGCAGTGCGTACAGAAAATCTGCCCTGGTTATCACACTCTTGGCGTGCTCTGTCACCTTCGAATGTTTCAGTACGGAATGAGACTGTAATGAGAAGGGAAATAAACAGCGCCCAAGCACCCCGTACAGATGGAAAACCAGCGAAGCTGAAATGTGTGGCCCCGGTGTTTATGCTAACGTCTACGTTGTTGCTGCTCTGCCTCGCGGGTCCGAAACTCCGGTCCTTGGCCTGATGTCGCTGCTGGCGATCTCGCTCGGCCACAGCGTCGGCGGCGTAACGTTGCCACTTTAGCCCTGCTTCACAAACTAGCTCGGCCACAAGAGCCGCTGGATCGGCCCGACCACTTGTGCTCCGCATCACGGGCCCGATCTTCTGACGAGGCGTTGACACGACGCCGACGAGATCTCTCCCATTCCTGCTTTCGGTGCTGTTGCTCGTAGGCCAGCTGCTCATCGGGAGAACGAACGACTGCTGCGTCAACACCCTCTATTGGTGTTGGCTGCGTGCTGGCTCTGCTGCGAGAGAGAAACGACGTTACTATTGGCGTAGCCAATGGCGCGCCACAGCTTCTGCCGTAGGGTTTCTATGGTCGGACTGCAAGTGTTTCGGAATTCTCAGGTGCCAACCGCGCAAACGCGCCAGCGCCACTGCGTACGCGTTTGTCGTGGTCTTCCACAAATGGCTCTGTTGAGCAAAAACTATCATCATCAGCAATGGCTTGAGCTTCGTCCTCTTCCACAGCTGGCTCCGTTGCCGCTAATCATTCCAGTGCAGAATTTCACTTCTCTTCTGCCGTCGTAATGGGGAGGCCGCGGGGGTTTCTGTGGTTGGGCTGCGAACGTTTCGCCCGGACATTATGTCGCTGTTAAAAAAAAAAAAAATGCGGCTGTTTTGCTTGAAGGGCACAGCACAGAAAGCAATAGCAGGGTTTAGGGTTAGAATTACGCTCAATCTCTATGGATGGTATTCTGACAATACGCGAGGACCTCATCTTGGCGCAACCCAAAATGTGAGGCCAACTGCTGCTGTGCAGCATATACAGCACCTTGGCAGCTATCAGGCACCTCAAAATGCTGGCATGATAAGGAACACCCTCGATGGCATTGCAGGCATCACACTTCGATGGTGCACGAAATGAAAACAGTAATCCATCAGCATTTGTCAGCGCCCAATGGAGAGGGTAGATAGTTTTTGCTTTACGTTTGCTGTCCATTCCACTCAAACCAGCGTACGCACCATGGTGCGGTATGCACACAGCTGGTCAGCAGGAATACCTAGTGCGTGTGTGCAGACAACTCATGCCAGGAGCTGAAGGCAAAACACTGCCCCATCTTTCCTGCATAGCTGCTTGAGTGAAGCGTGAGAGTACGGTCGCTTGGCTAGGTCATTCTTGCAGCCCAATGTATTGTGCACATCACTTGTGTCTGTGGAGACCTTCCAATGTATGTGGGCCATGCATGTATTGTCGATGCTGTGAGACAGCACGGCTACGACGACTGTGGCAATGCACCTTGAGCGTCCATATAGTTGGCATTGCAATAAAACAGAGAAAGCCTGCAGATTTACATAAACACTTTCGCATTGTGCAAGGTGACGCGTCACTCACCAACGAGATGAGTCGCTGCATGGCATTCTCATGGCTGAAGATGCACTCGCACGGATCGAATCCGTCATCCATGCTTGCAGATACCTTGGTGGCACTTGCGTCAAGTAGGGACTCTGGTTTGGTGCGATCTGCAACCTGCTACCTGAAACAGGGAGAAAAAAACTATTTGTGAGGAACAGAACTTTATATTGCCACCTTATCTGGGGCCAGTATTTTTAAATTTATGCATTTTCACAAACACACAGAAGATGGAAGCAAGCACTATACAGACACGCACGGAACATCATATATGTTACGTCTAAGTGCAGTACGTGTTGTATCCACATTTATTTATATGTGTGATACAAAGCTAACATGATAAATTTACAATAAGCAGAATACTGCCAATAACTTAAAGCGTAAACAAACAGCTGTCTAAGAAATATTGCGCTTACGCTATGTTCGTTCAAAGGAGTTCTCATAAGGACATTTTTCACAGAACAGCATCCAATACCTTACTACTGCAAATGCAATCTGACATGTGAATTACTCATACCTACACTGCTGCCTGAACAGCACATACAGTGATCTATTCAAATAATGTCCAGTTGAAATAGTGTCTAGAGCGGAATCAATGCTTCACTACAACATATATGGCTGCATGAACACAAGCCACAATACAACATTCTAAATGAAGCCAAGTTTCAAAAGCGCATCACTTATAAAAACAGTGGCAGACTCTTGCAGATGATTTTAACACACACGACACCTTTGGTGAGAATGTGACATCTAATTAAAAAAATAACTGTACACTACTTAGTAGCACCAGTCCTTTGCAGCACATCTGCTCAAAGCAGTCAGCAGTTCCCTTATCCGACATAACGCTGTTAAAATAAAACCAAAGCTGAAGCACTGTGCCAAGTTAGCCTACCCTTTACTGTTTCATTGCTGCAGTCGTTTATGTCAGCAAAGGACACCAACACGAAACCTCAGTGAGCAGTAAGAGCGAAGTTGCGATTTCATTATCACGAGGCACGCAACCCTAGCCTATGCAGCCAGCCCCATGCAACAAGTGGCACTACAGACTCTCTCTCAATCTTATCTGCCTTTCTCAGAGCCTGTGTCCATCTTTGCTTACAGCCAGCACAAGCTGCTTGCCCAGAATAGATAACATGTATCTAATTTGACTAATTCATCTCAGACTCCTAACATGCCTAATTGTTTAGCCAAGACGAACTGCTACTTCAAGCTGTGTTACACTGAACTAAGAAAAGTTTGTCTGTAGTGTGGCACACCATAAACATTTAAAACAGCGCTATAGAGTAATATAGAGTGCACAGTGAGATATGTTCATGTCTGGGTAGCAAAAGCCAGATAGTCTGGATAGGCTAGTCACAGAGAGGCTTGTGTACAACTTCATACTGTGCTGAAATTGCTGGTAAATCAAATCTTTTGTGAGTTGCTTGGTATGTTAAAAATGTGTTTAGCTAGTATAATACTCTGAATTGCAAGGGTGACTAAAAATTAGATGCACTCTTGATGAGGAATCCATACTATCCATTCTTCAAGAAAAGAAAAGGATTAGCAGAAAAAGGTCTGTATTTGACATCCAACTTTTCAATGAAGTTTGTCTATCTGTAACAAGCAAAATCCTTAAAACAGAAATAGATTGTATACATTTGCTCACCTTTTCGGCAACTGGAACTTGTATTTTTTTAATTAAATACAGTAAAAAAAATTGGAGGATGCTTAAGCTTTGCCTTTAAGAGTGGAACACGATAGCATTCAAAGATTTCTGGCTACTTCTCAAGCTTCCCGGGAAACGCTGGTGGCGAACGCTATGGACGAAGGCGAGTTTTCTGGCAGAAGCATTGCATCTTGCATTGGACAATCTTCTCTTGTTTCACACTTCTAACATTTCAGTCTGAGAAGATTTAACATAAAAGGCATATGCTGTCAGTGCTTTGTTTCATGACGTTTGTTTGCGGGCAGTCACTCTTAAAATTCTGAGGAATAACTTTGTAAAGAATGTAAGACAAGGTACGAGAAACTTTATATCCAATATTCTAGGGACTATAGCTGACATGTTCAAACCTGCACAGCCATGACAGCAGCAGCAGCGGCCTCTAATTAAAAGCCAAAAAATTTTACAATACACCTGGAGTGCAGATAATCTAACTCGCCCCTGTACCTGAAGACCCCTTATGTAATACCCCCGAAACGGTGGTCTTTAAGGTAATAAAGTGAAGTGAAGCAACAAAATTTTGCACTGTACAGAAAGCCTGGTCTCAGATAGTGTAGGTACACAGCCATTTCTGCACAAAATTAATGTTTGAAATAAGAGTGGCTGCACCAGAAAAAGCTTACAGAAATGAACATTTTTCATACCGATACTGGAAAAAAACACTGCCATTACTTCTCACCAGAAATGTAGCAGAAGTTGGAACATTAAGAACCAGCATGACTCCCTGGTATGACATCCACGATTGGGTAGCCCCCGCAACACATTGAAAATCTTGGACGCCAAGGTCAGCAATTTGCACCATGTCCACTAACCACCCCATGCATGCACCGTTTGCTTAGGTGCTACTTAAAGGCCACTAATAAAAAAAAACTGGACCATTACCAGCCCTGCAGCTTTACCAAGATTTCTTTCAGTTTTCAGTTTATTGAAGCGCTTGAAGTGTTTTACAGAAAAAGTAACTCTAGGAGGTCCCATAGTCAAAGACTGGGGAGGGACCTCCAACAATAAATACATAGAAAAAGTACACTTAATACAGTTAACAGCAGCAGTAGCAATCCTAGGAACAGAAATCATATATGATATATGATAGCATATATGTATCATTTCTAAACAATTTTGCAAAAGTTAAGTTTTGTGGCAGTTGGCCATATACCCAAGTTCTTTCCTAGAACATAGCATAAAATCTCCCCATTTCCTCTTTTCTTTTGTCAATTTCTTGCATGTGACGTTCGTATTAAATGAATATATATTACTTCCCTGGTAAATGGAAACATACTGTCACATGGTCAAACAGCAAAATGACGAGTTTTTATAACATTGTTATAATCTGGTGATGGCGTGCGTGATTTCAAATGGAGTTATTACACCAGCAGATAATTTTTCTCAAAAGCAAATAAAAGTACGCAATAATATTCTCGACCCTCATTAGAGTGATACAAACAAACCACACTCACGCACACTGGCTAGGCTATTGTATTATGCTCTTTCACTTGGCAAGCTCTAGCTTTACGCATGATTCACTCATTCAGAACAAAAGGCTAGCTCAGGCCATTCAGAGCAAAATGCCTCACGTTTATCAAGTAATGCTCTCGTAAATCATGCCGAGTACTTGCTTTTTTTATATTCTATACAGTTCTGCAGTAAGAAAACATACACTTGAGCAATCGTAATAGACATGCTTCCAGACACTTCTTATGGCATCCAGCACCGCTGGACTTGAGATCTCATTACAATTTAAAAAAAAATCTCACTTGGGTTGAGTTGCCTACATCTTATTTCAGTTACCATGCTTGTTTAAAGAAAGAAAAATATACCCTGAGCAATTAATGATCAACAAGCAGCATGGAAACCAGTCTACCATCACGATAGGGCCGATAAGCTCAAGTTAGACTTCAGCCAGCCGGAGTTATACTTGCATAGTGTGTGCTAAATGCCCTTATATGATTCACATAATGCTGAATCACAAGCTGCAACCATGACAATAAAGATAAAATAACACCACCTATGTTCTAGGATTACACTCTTACCTCACTTCCTTGCACTTAAAATAAAAGTGCATTTTCTTTTCTTTGTGTTTAACAAATTAAACAAATTAACATTTTCACTACTTGCCATTATCAGCACTGTCTTTCCAAAACTAATCTGTGTTGCTTTCTTACCAAAATAGCTCTAGTTTTGTCGCTACACGGCTAAACCACTACCGGTCTTCAGTCTTGATCGAACTGAATGTCCATAACTGCAATGGTTCCTCAAATGCAGTCATTCTGGACTGACTCTTTCCTTGCTGCTTCTCACATCTCAGCATAGCCATTCCTGGCGCCTGGATGCTACTGAAAATGCTGCTGATTCAATGGAATCACTTCAGTTTGCACAGGAAGGTTGAAATGTACAGGTTGAGCACACTAGGAATCCGTTCTAGTATGTGCTCTTGAGACCAGCTAACTGAATAATTTGAATAATTGAATGTGCTTTTTTCTACCATGGAAAACAAGAGCTGTTTGTTCACTTGTGATTTGAACATATTATTTTAGCAATCAAATGAAGGAAGCATGGTAATGTGCAAATTTATTGCCCAGCTGGACAGATAGCAACACTAATATAATCAAGCATGCAACAAACAAAGGAAATGCCCCGCTCACACATTATGCTTCACTGCAATACCATCATCATGCTACCAGCAGCATTAACAGCAGGAGCATTCTGATCAGTAAAAATCCTGCTATGCGAAGGTTCTCAAAATTTCCTTTTAACTCGCGTATGTTTAAAAAAGTAATGGAAGCACAACAAGGCACAATGACTGTTTCTACTAGGCACAAGGCCAGGCTTAACGAAAGCTTATGAATTCAAAATGGCCACTTCCGGTTGACGTCAAACTATATGAGCAATGAAATGGTCACAAGTAAAGAAACAGAAGACGTGGCACCCACACATTCTGATTACAGAAAAGGGGCAACAGCAGGCATTGCCTATACCTCATTGACGCAGCTGTCTGAGGATGAAGTGTTCACTTGGTATGCTGACCTTTCTGCAGAACAGCCTTAAGGGTAAGTAGAGTGTGCTCATGAGTGCCTGCTGTATCAGCTGAATATGGACAGCACTATGCAAATCAAACACACTCGTATGCTCAAGTGTTGAGCCTGCGTATGGCATCAAGCGTACAAAAGGCACTGCTGTCAATCATGTACCAATGTAGAAAAAGTATGCATGCAGCCAGAGGAAAGGTCGCATGGGTCTGCGTGTAAGAACTTGGATTACTCAAGACGGCATGCAGTAAGGCACATCGCATGATGTGGAGACAGGTTGCTTAGCTCCATCTACGTAGCAACTGTTCTGTAGGCGGTTGCAACAATACATATCTTGGAAAACTAACGTCTGCACTTGTTGCCGCACAAGGCAGCAGCCACTTGATATAAGCTATGCCGCACCACATGTGCAATGGAAACAACAATGTTCTTTTGTGAAAGAAACACTTTCTTTCTAATTTTGAGAGGCTGCAGGGTTTTGCATGAGTCAAGCTTATGGCTACATGCCAACACCGCAACACAAGTTCCCAGAATATGCAGCCACTGTTTATATATAGAAAAACTGTTATTCAGTGCTCATTCACAACTATTAAACTTGACTGGGTCTGGTTAAGCACTGGTGTGAATAGCCTTTGATGAAACTATTTTCTAATACCTTTTAGCTCCCCAGTCAAGGCTGCAGGCTTATGTGCGAAAATTTGATGGTACACTAAAACCTCAATATGAGGAATATGGTTATAACGAATCATATCGGATATAATAAAGTAATTATACACTGTTTTCTTTTTTGCAGATATCAGTAACAAATATAGGCTTACAATGATTGTCAGATATAGCAAGGGCATTTTCGTGTAGGATGCGATTTCATTATAAAAGCTTTTAAGTGTATAGCCATTCTTCCACACTTATCTTTTAATTGGGGGGGGGGGCGGGAATACACATGTGGTATTTTAAGTGTGAAACAAATACCTCAAGAGCCGCACAGAATACCAAATTGCCACTTCACAACTTCACAGAATATGCTTTCTTCAGCATAACAGAAGCTCATTAACTGAATTCTCGGGTTTTAAGTGCCAAAACCTCGATTAAATTGATTATGAGGCACGCCGTAGTCGGGGACTCAGGATTAATTTTGATTACCTGGGTATCTTTAACGTTCCCCCAATGCCTGAGACACGGGCATTCTTGCATTTCGCCCCAATCGAAATGCGACCGGGATTCGATCCCGCTACCTCATGCTTAGCAACGCAACACCATAGCCGCTAAGCTACCACAAGCTCATTAACTGAAGCTAGACTACTCACAAGGCGCAAGATGTTTAATGACAGCAAAAACTGACCGCTGGTGAATATTAGTAGCGCAATAATCATAGAACCTATTTAGCAATTCATCACACTACTAAGGAAACAGTCTACAGCTAAGCAAACAACATATAGGGAGCAACAAAGTATTAGCGTTACTGCAAAATTTCATGAAAATAAATTTGTGCCGTTATTTATTCACCAGTAGGCACATCTGCAAAAACTGTGCTGCACGCAAGTCGTTTTACCGCCGTACGCAGCATACGTTTAACATTTCTTTTTTTTCTCAGCAGTAACATCTTATCATGCATTTCATGTCACCTCCTAGTTTCGTTTAAGGGTTAAAAAATGAATGGAGAGGAGAATAGTAACGTGCAACAAAGTGATATCAATATCACAGTGATCGATCAACCGAAACTGAAAACAAGCGCCGCTCGCGTAACAAGCGCAAAAGCCAGTAGCGAATTTTACTTCAAAACAGCCGAGCATATGCTTACGGGAGCGCGAATGCTGCGTTTTGCAAAGCGAGCAGAAGGTCGCGACATTCCGCCTGTTCGCGGTGCTCGGTGCTGAAGGCACCGACCGCTTCGATCCGGGCAATCGCAGTTCACGAACCGCGGCGAATATCCACTTACTTCGGGAGCCGTTCCGTGCGGACCTTTAGTCGAGCTTGTTTGCCGCTTTCAGACGAATAGAAGATCCACCTCGGAATGCGCGCGTACGCCGTTGCTAAGCTGACGTAGCGCTCAGAGCCTCAAACACCTGTCGGCTTGTGCACTCAGCTGCTTTGAGACGACGGCACGTTTTCTTTTTTTCTTCTACTGCTTTTCTCTCCACAACCGCGCGTGCTTCCTACATTACTTTTTCGTTGTATGTTTATTTTCCTCCTTCGTACAGCTACCGCTCGGACTGCCATTCGTTCCCGGGGTTGTCTACGTCCGTACTACGCCTACGGAGCACTGAACACTAAAGGCCTCATGCTGTAGACATGAACTTAGCAGGCACACGCACACAAAATCCAAGTCAAGAACCGTAAAAAAAAAGAAAAGAAGCTGCTGCAAAGCAGAGCGAGGTAAAATATTATGGGTCCTCGCGCATTAGTAAGTTTATTATCTCGTCTCAACATCAGCATGGAACTTTGCAGGGGATTACGTCGAGTGACACGGGAAGCGGTGTCGTGTCACTGCGTCTTGTCACCGCGAAATCGCGAGACCACAACCAGTTTCCACGAGAAGAGCTTGCATTAACGAACAACCAGGATCCTAAACCGTATGACCACCCGTACTGTATCGTAGGACATCAAACCGTCGAAACTGGTTGCAATCACGCGCTCGCCCAACTGTGACGGTCTTTCTGGTTTCGCAAGGAGTCTCGGGTCGTCCCGACACGGAACAGCCAGCCGTCGCGACCAAGAAGGCCCCGATCGTCATACAAACATGGATCGTGCCCTCCACTGGTTGTTAAATCGACGGCCTTGACAAAAAATATGCGTTCGCGTGGGCGTGATCAGTAGGACTCGCGCGCTTCCCAAGTCCCCCGAGAAAACAAGACATGTCAGCGAACCAGTGGGCCAAAAACTGGGTCATCACAGCCGGGGAATACACGGCAAAGGTTTAGAAAAGCGAACACACAGATGATGAAGAATACGTACCGGTAGCAACAGCTTGCGGCGGGTGGTTATTGAAGTAATGTTTATAAACACATGCTGGACGACAGACGGGCGGTATCACCCACTCATTTTAACACACGTCAGCTGAGAACACTGCAACGGAAACGTCGTGGATCGGAGAGTGAGAGAACTGACCGAGCGTAGCTGCTTTCCGGCGAAACTTCCTTCACGCCTCACTCAGATGGCAGCACACGTACAGTGGCATTGACAGCGGCTTTGGATATATCTACGATTTTGACTGTGAGTTGATCTCGCTTGGCTCCGTTCGTTCTCTTCCACAATGCATAGCGGGAACTTCAAATACGGTATAGACCGTATCATGGACGGTATAGACGAATCTAAATCGTGTCAAATGGCAAACTCCACAAATCGTACCGGGGCGCACTGATGTGCCGTTTCATCCAATCATAATGGACCATGGCACCTAGATGTGATTTGTTGAGTTCGCCATGAAATAAACCACCGCTTGAATGCCTAATTTAATGTCCGTGTCCTCTCTTAGCTGTTCCTCTCTCTCTCTCTCTCTCTCTCTCTCTCTCTCTCTTTTTTTTTTTTTTTTACAGCAAAACTGTTAAAAGACACAAAAATTTTCGATCTTGTTTTTTCTGCTGCAGTAAGTAGCTAATGAATCAGTAATCACGGCACGAGACATCGTTTGCTTCAGGGCACGACCAGTCCAAGTTTCGGTTTGAGCGAGCAACGAGATGGAAAAAAAGAAAAGGAATGTAGGCTAGAGTGTACTAGACTAACGTATTCTAGTACACTCTAGACACAGCTGGAAACGTGATCGCCCAAAACTGTGACGAGCGCACGCCAGCGCGCTCGCCGGCGCGCGAGCTTCGCGTTGCTAGTTCGTCTGCAACGCTTGCACGTGCTTTGCGATGTCCTCGCAATCATCGTTGTCCTCGTTTTCGCCCTCCAGCGGCGACTATTTCCTGCAGGCGGGAGTCGCCGCCGTATGAGACGTGGCCAACCACTTTTGACCGGATCCACTGCAAAGCAGCGACTCGGAAAGTGCGGCCAGCGACAGCTATCAATACGCATACGCACCGTTACAAGTACGAACCATTCGTCGAAGGCGCTTTCGGAATGAAGCATATTTCGGAGTAGGCCACAAGGCCGGGTAAAAGTCGGCACAGCATCAGTATGGCATCAGGCTTGAGGGTACGCAGTCTTCGTGGGAGATCATCGGACTGCTTGCTCTAAGCTCAGCTGGTTTTGTTTATACTAGGCACGCTCGAAATGAAACGAGCAAACGTCCAGTGGCGTGCACGAACTCGGACCATTTCCGCTCGGCGCCGACGGTAGTGAACAAGCAAGCCAGGCGAGCTGGCGATCGGTGGGAAACGATATACAGGCCCGGCCACCGGCCTTGCTCGCTGGCCGTCGGATCCGAGGCCGACGGCTCTTGCGATCCGTCCGCAGCTCGTACTAAAGCACCTGTATTCGTAAACACAATCAACGTCTGCACATTTACGCCGCTCATAAGTGACAATACAATTAGTTTTCCCGACGCCGTTGCTAACGATGAGAAAACACGTTAGCCAGGCGAGCCTCTTCGCAGTGACGATTGCAGCGGCGGCTACACTGACCACTTGCGCGTCAAAGCCACGCCAACGATTTACTATTTCGCGCAAGGTTTTATAACATGCACACTTTCTAGGTCACTTCACTCTGAGGTATTTGGTGTCGGAAAAATTTTTTTGCTGATTTTTGTGCTGCCGTCAGCGGCAAAAAAAGAAGTCGCAGTTTCGCCCGAAAGGCCAAGCACCGATTGCGATAGCAAATTAGTCTATATCTGTGCGAAGTAAGGATAGTAGTTTGAGCGGCCGTGTAAACTTGTAAACATGCGCTTACTAACGAAATTAACAATGACAGAATGTGTAAGCGTGACTCAGCGAGGACGTAGAAAGAAACAGACACAGCGCTATCTGTGTGTCTGCTTCTTTCTACGTCTTTTTTCAGTCGCGCTTACACATTCTATCATAGATTCAAACCAATTAGCCTGCCAACGTGTTGACAACTAAACAACTAAATTGACAAGCACGGTGTCACGCGCGCACAAGTAAACACATGTCGCTCGATGAGCGCGGGAACTCGCTGTCAAAATGCTAGAGTGAGGTATCGCGGCAACAGCAAGCGAATTGAACTTTGTGCATCCCTCACTTCAATGCGAAGGAGACGTCGAAAGCACAGCGCATACGAAGCTACTGGCACTACGCGCACTCTGCAAACAAAGGCGTGTACTACGGCTATTGGAGGACGCCGTAGTAGACGCCGCGGTTGTCTCCAGCATGGAGGAAGGAAAATATAGGAGGGAGCATTACGTCACGCAGCCAGCCTTGGCAAGCGAACGCTCCGTGAAACCACAGTGGGGGCCCAGCACGTGACGTCTTGCGTCGAGATCACGGAGCAAGAATCGATATTTGCTGAGACATTTGGTTCCCAGTATCTATGCCAATAGCTTTTACTCGGTGCGCGCTTGCTCAGCTGCCCTGCCGTGGCTCTGCCTGCAGAGCTGGAACATTAAAACCAACCGCACACTGACGTGCAATCACCTGTTGGGCCATCACAGTCCCAGCAGATTCCGGCTTCAGTCGCGTTGCCGTACTTCCTCTTTTTTTCCTTCCTCCATGGTCTCTCCAGTCTGTACGGAGCGGGGGGCGCGGAGGACATCGAGGCACCCTAGCTGCCGCAGAAGAACGACCCTTGTCCTTCGACTGGCCCCCGCGTTCGCCGGCTCACCCTCGCACGCTTTCACTTGCACATACAGCCTACGGCGCGCGACAACGATTTTATCGCCTTTGGACTTTATACGGAATCTCACGGTGACGGCAGAAATGCGCCTGGAGGGTCCATATAATTGCTATCGCAATCAAAAATATACCGGGGCGATTGGAGCGGCGGGAAACATACAGTTTCTCACTACATTACCTAGAGGGAAATCTGGCGCTGCTGCACTGTGGTATGCATGGGAATGCCGGTATGTTGTGGATTCGGATTGGCATCGTTCTCGTAGAGACAGGACACCTTGAAGACGCGCTTGGCAAGTACCGTTCCGTCTGTCACAATGATTCATTTTCTACTAGAACAGCACGTTAAAAGCTGTTTTAGCTTTATTATTACGCGAAAACATGTTTTGTTTAACTATGAGAACTTGTTATTGTGTGTACGACTACATGTTACGTAAAAAGTATCAGCGGGCCGCTAAATTTGGAGGACAGACGACAAGGTTCGCGCTCGCTTTGAAACAGTTGGTCGTCTGTTCTTGCTTTTCTTCGCTTGGTCATGCATTGTGGGTGAGTAAAGATGTAATATGGGTGAATAGAAACATTTTATGAAGATTTTACTTTGAGAACGCATTATTTGCATAGCCATATCCACGTTTTAGACGAAGCCTCTTGCAACACCAGCCAACACGAGCCTCGCAGACACATATACCGTCATTCCCATGACGGCACGGTGCCCCCTTAAGAAACTCCCATAGACGGTGGCGCCAGATTACCCTCTAGGTGTTATAGTGAGAAACTCTATGGCGGGAAACGTTCGCAGGGCCCGCACCGACGGCAGCGCAAACTCGTGACGTAACGTTTTCTCGGTTGCTTGCAATCCTTCCTTGATGTCGATGCCGCGAGGTGCTGCGTTCCGCGGTTCAGTGCGCGCACGTACTTTAAAGCTTATTTAACGCGACAGCGTTTAAGAGGAAGCTTTAGCTCGGGCCCAACTCCGACGCGGCCTATTCAAATACATGTAAAACGCAAAAACGTTTTTATGAGATAACCGCTGGACCGATTTTGATGAAATTTGTTGCATTTGAAAGAGAAAGTTAAATTCTAGTGACTGTTGGAAGCGGAATTTCGATTTAAGGCTTGAATTTTCTTAAAACGATTTTCAAATATTTGACCGTTTGAAAAAAATAGAAGCACGAAGTTTACAAATTCATAGCTCTGCATCAAGAACCGATATCGCGGTTCTGTAAACGGCATCCATTAGATCATTCAAAGCGGACAAATTCAATATGTCATTTTACATCTTACGTGAATTAGTTACGTTGGTTACAACGGTTTTGCAAAAGTTGTATTTCCCTATAATTAAATTTTTTTATATTCATGTGTAACATATCAATTTTGTCCGCTTTAGATGTACTATTTGGTGCAATTCATAGAATTGTATTATCATTTTTAGTGGTTGAGTGACAGAGTTGTAAACTTGGTAGTTTCGTTTTTTGAAAATTTTCGATTTTTGCCAATTTTTAATAAAAAATTGACAACCTAACTCAAAAATTCGAAACCAACAGTCACTAGATTTTAAGTTTGTCTTTTAAATGCAACAAACCTCGTCAAATTTGGTGCAGTGGTTGCTGAGAAAAACGAATTCTCCTTTTACATGTATTTAGATAGGAGCACTCGAGCTAAAGCTTCCTCTTAAGAAACCGTGTTGCAGGAAATTCGGCGTCGGCGTCTGGCGTTGGACGTCGTTTCGGCAAAAAGATTTTCGAACCAGCCATAGCCAGGCCCTCCATGTGGCGAATTTCTCAAGCTAAAATACGTAGAAAAACCGTAAAGTACGTCTTGCACACAACCTACAGTTATGATAGCATTGCAATTTGACGATACGAGAAGACATAGTTTTGTTACGCGAGAACTCAAAGAAACAACTTTTCCAGCGTTTCACCATACATAGACCGGCCACAGCGCCCGCCATTTGCGCGCGTCGGCGTCCAAGGGTGTTGGGGGCCACGGAGCGGCGCGCCTGGTTCCTTGCAATACCTTCAGATAGCGCTCGCCTCCACCGCATGGTGGAGGCGAGCGAAGCAACGCAACACGCCCCGCGGGAGGCGACGCTGCAGCCACAGGGACGCCAGCGAGCGCGAGGAGAGGAGGGGAACAAGCTAACCCCAAGGTATGAGCTCATAGTCAATGATAAGCACAACCTGGAAGTTAGGAGGGAGGGAAAGAATGCCCTAGTACTTATCGGTGGTGATTCAAATATGAGGAGGTGCAAAAGAGCTATAATGGAGCGTGCAAAGGGTGATAAGCGGGTAGCAGTCGGGACGTTCCCAGGCAGGACAATGGACACAGTACTGAGAGAAACAAAAAGCGAGCTTTCTGAGAATGTTGCAGAGCGCAATTTGGTAGTGGTAGCGGCGGGGCTAAATGATGTGTTGAATGGTGAAGCTGCAAAAGTAGTGGAAAGATTAGCGGAGGGAGTTGACGATTTAAGGGCGATAGCACAGCAAGTCCAGATCGTGGTATGCACAGTGCCGGAGGTGCAAGGAAGGAACGGAGCAATCGCCAAGGACGTTGTGGCTGTAAATTGTGAAATAAGAAAGCTAAGCCAGGAGAAAGGATTTGAAGTGGCAGACATAAACAGAGAAGTGCATAGAGCAGGCTTTGGCGGACGCTTTACACGAGATGGCATCCACTTTAATGGAAGGCTAGGAGCCGAGATCGGCTGGCGCCTGGCAGGTCGGGCAGTAGCTTTTTTAGGGGGTCCACTGCGCCTCAGGGCGTAGGGGTAGGTAGAAACAGTGTAGAAAGTGCAACAATAGAGGCTGACGCCAATAAAATGGCCACTAGGAGGTCCAGGAAGAAAACTACAAATAAATTTAACACCAGGATCAGGTACATAAACATGCAAGGCGGTAGAAAGAGAGCGAGGTGGTTAGAAATAGAACAGCAGTTAAAGGACGAAGAAGTAGGTGTATACGCGCTATGCGAAACACACCTCAGGGATCTAGAAGGCCCACCGCTTATTGAAGGCTACGTCTGGGAAGGAAGCAATAGAACAACAACGGAGAGGAAGGGAGGAGGAGTAGGTATGCTCATACACCAAGGAACAAATTGGCAAAGAATAAAGTTAACTTGCAAAGAACATGTCTGGGTATCAGGTACAATTGCCGGTAAAAAGGCATGGCTAGGAGTAGTTTATTTAGGGACAGGGGACAAATACAGGCAAGAGAACAAAGATCTAGTGAAGTGTCTCGATGACGATATAAAGCAGTTTGGAGAAGGTGCCGATATTTGTCTGCTGGGTGACATGAATGGCCACATCGAGGATCTGGATGGATACACAGATTGTAATGGGAAGTTGATGCTAGGCTTCTGTGAATGACACAACCTAGTTATAGTAAATAGAGAAACTAAGTGTGAGGGACAAATCACGTGGGAGTCCCGTAACAGACAAACGACCATTGACTACTGCTTAATGTCGCAAGGATTGTATAGCAAGCTAGCAATAATGGAAATAGACGAAGAGGGGAAGTACAGCCTCGGAAGTGATCATAAGCATATTAGTCTACAGTTGGGAGCCCTACTCAAAAGAGAAATGCAGGGAAGCCAACAAGAGTACGCAAAATTAAATGACGCGCAAATAGCGCAAATAGCGGCTGGCATAGAGGAAGCATAAAGAAACATCCCATGGAAAGGTGGGATTATAATCAGTTAGAACTACTCATTAGTACAAAAATAAAAGAGGTAAAAGGAGTAAACTGCTGGAGAGGAAAGGGGAAGCCACGAAGTTGGTGGAATAAGGAAATTAGAGAGGCCATCGAACAACGACGGTGGGCATCTCGGGAACACAGAGAAGCAAAGAGGGCGCAGTTATCTGAAGAGGAAATAGGCCAAAAATGGGAATATTATCGACAAAAGAAACAACAAGTGCAGGTCCTCGTCCAGGCTAAAATAAAGCAGTCCTCTGATCGCTGGCTGGCTGAAGTTCGCGAAGCAACTAAAGGGGGCTCAAGAAAATTCTGGAACCATATAAGCTGGCTGGGTAAAGCTAATCACAGAAAAGAGGAACAGATTCACGATGCCGAAGGAAATTGTTTAGAGGGAGATGACGCTGTGAACTACATCGGTTCAGTTATAGCAGAGTCATTTAGGAAAGACGATAGGGTAATCGCCCCAAGTGAGGCAGCAACACAGAATAGCATAATAGAAAACAGCTTAGAATTGACCAATCTTAACTGGAAAAAGGCGGAAGCAAACGTTCCAAAATGCACGTCCGCGGGGATAGAGGAAATTCCAATCAAGTTAATTAATGAACTTGGCCCAAGAAGCAAGGAAACGCTGATAAAAGCATTGGAGGCAGTCATAACAAATAAGCAAATTCCGCACAGCTGGAAACAGAGTAAAATGAATTTGATTTATAAAGGGAACGGTGATAAGAAGAACATAAAATCTTTCCGACCAATTACGATAACATCAGTTATATATAGGCTGGCGATGCAGGCGGTGAAATTAAAAATGCAGTCATGGGTAGAAAGTAATAGAATACTTGGAGAACTTCAGAACGAGTTCAGAAGTGGTAGGCGCTTAGATGATAGCCTGTTCGTGCTTACCCAGTGCATAGAAATAGCTAAGGCGGAAAATAGACCTCTGTATTTAGCCTTCCTGGACATAAGTGGTGCATACGACAATGTGAACAGGGAACTCCTGTGGAACATATTAAAAGCTGAAGGTATCGGTAATGAGGTAATTGATTTTCTAGAGGAACTATATCGAGAAAATAATGTTGAAATAACATGGGAAGGAATCAAGAGTACGACAACTGTCGAGGTTCACAAAGGATTAAGGCAAGGTTGTCCTCTATCACCGCTGCTGTTCATGCTTTATATGATAAGCATGGAAAGAAGGTTACAACGAAGCAATCTAGGGTATAATCTGTCGTACAGATTAGGCGAAAAGGTTGTTGAGCAACGACTACCGGGTTTAATGTATGCGGACGATATTGTACTGTTAGCAGATAGCCAGGAAGATTTGCAAACTCTGGTTAATTACTGTGGGGACGAAGGAGACAGTTTAGGTTTCAGTTTTAGTGCAGCTAAGTCCGGTGGGATGTTTTTCAACGATACAACTGATCAGGAGCTTACAATACAAGGCCACGAAATACCCCGAGTGGCCGAATACAAGTATCTCGGGGTATGGATAAACAAAGGGCAGATGTACACGGAAAAGCACGAACAGTCTCTAATAGCAAAAGGGCGAAGAGATGCCGGGATAATGAAACATAAGGCATTGTGGGGTTACAACAGGTATGAGGTACTGAGAGGCATTTGGAAGGGAGTAATGGTGCCGGGGCTTACTTTCGGGAATGCGGTCCTGTGTTTAAGGGCAGAGGTTCAGTCGAGACTAGAAGTAAATCAGAGAGCTGTGGGAAGGTTAGCAGTAGGTGCCCACGGGAAAACCACAAACGAAGCAGTACAGGGAGATATGGGCTGGGCATCATTCGAAGCACGGGAAGCTCAGAGTAAAATCCTATACGAAAAACATCTGAGGAAATTGGATGATGACAGGTGGGCAGCTAAGGTGTTTAAATACCTATACAGAAAGAGCGTTGACTCACAATGGCGGAAAAGAACTAGGAAGCTAACCAGGAAGTATGCCAGACACGAGGACGAAAAAGGACAGAGCATTAAACGACAGATTAAAAATGCGGAAGGTAAAAATTGGATAAATTCAATGGAAAAGAAGCATAGTGTAGAACTATATCGATACTGGAAACAGCAGATCAGGAAGGAAGCGTTCTATGATAACTCAAGAGGCAGTGCCCTACTCTTTGAAGCTAGATCAGGATGTCTTAGAACGCGGAGCTATAAAAAGAAATTTAACGAAGAAGAAGACACATGTACTGTGTGTGGTAAATATGTAGAAGCGATGGAACACCTCATACTAGAATGTGATGGTATCAATCCCGATGTCGATGCGGCCACAGTCACCCTTCCTGAGGCCCTAGGGTTCAGAGATGATAGTCATGTAAATAAATATGCGGTGGAAATTAGCAAAAGGCGATTGGAGGATTGGTGGCTCAAAAGCAGAGAGGTGACAGACGTATTTAAAGAAAATCGAGAAATTCAATAACACACAACGAGATAAAAATAAAAGGCAAAATAAAAATCTGAGCATGGTGGCAACTGCCATCGCCCCGTTTCAAAGAGGACGCTCCTACCTTCCATCCATCCATGGTGGCATGGTGGCAACTGCCATCGCCCCGTTTCAAAGGGGACGCTCCTACCTTCCATCCATCCATGGTGGCATGGTGGCAACTGCCATCGCCCCGTTTCAAAGGGGACGCTCCTACCTTCCATCCATCCATCCATCGTGGGCCACGCAAGAGGTTGCGTTTCTCCCACTAACCCCGCCTTCATGCATAGCGTTCGCGGCCAGCGTTAAGTCTGTTTCACATGGCGCGATTGGGGCGAAAAAAAAAAATCGTTCTGCCGCGTACGTCGCAGAGCGATTTTCGCTGACAGCTTTCACATCCGTTTGCGGCAGCGCGAGATCCGTCGCAGCGATGCGCAAGGTTGCTTCCTGCTCACGAAGTATCCATGTCTGCATCGTTAAATAAAAACAACATGGAAACTAGTCAAATATTCGAATTTTCCAATTTTTATTCGATGATAGAATAGGTACACCATTTTTAACGTTTAAAAGCTTTGAGACTTTACGACATTGCAGATACGGTGAGTTAGGAGCTGCACAACACCGCAAGTAAGAGCGCGCGGCTTGTGCGGCGTCGGTGGGGTGGTTGCGTTTAGTACACTCTGGTTTCGTTGTTACTATGGTAGCCACAACCTTCTTTCCTGGATGAGTATTTGCTTTTGCACATGAACAAGCTACTATTGAGTGTGTATGTATAAGCAGTTGGCGTAATCTGTAGCGATGAAGAGGTTGACGACGGTGGCGATCAAGTGGGTACGTGCCTTATGTTGAAGCGGCGTCCTTCTCCCGACCTGGATAGCGTGCAGCTTCTCCTTTCAAACGAATTGTGTAAGCGGAATAACAGAAGAATGTTTATGAAGCTCCTAAGCCGCAAACGCTGGTGCATGGGTACGCCCTACACATAGCTAAAACTGGCGCGCGACATTCCTCCACAGAGCTACCATCGCGTGGTAAAACAGGAAAGCGCCTATTTTGACAGCGCTTTGTTTCGTCACACTGTCCCTCCCACATTGCGCCGATCGCTGCGACTGAGCGACGGCGCGACCAACTTGTTGGAATTCAGTCGCGGAAGGCCCACGACGTCGCGGCGGTCGCTGAGCGACGGAGTTTGCTGTGTCGCTGACTGAAAATCGCGCCATGTGAAACAGCCTTTACCCGGTATATACGCTCCAGTTGCCGGGAAGCGTAAGGATCTTTGAGTGCTATCCCGTTCCACTCTTAAAGACGAAGCTTAAGCGTCCTCCATCTCTTTGTATACGTTCTAAGCTATATTCGCCGTTGATATTAACGCGACAGCGTTAAGGAGCTCGTGTCGCAGAAAAGCCGGTGTCGTCGGCGGCGTTGGCCGTGAGCGATAAATCTCGGGAGGCACTTCATGAATAAAAAACAACTTGCAAGATAGGCTGGGTGGGAATCGAACCAGGGTCTCCGGAGTGTGAGACGGATACGCTACCACTCAGCGACGAGTTCGATGCTTCAAAGCGGTACAAAAGCGCCTCTAGTGAATGCGGTGTTGCTTTAGAAACGTGCCGTAGAAAGTTATACTGCGATGTATATCGGTATTTATGAGCATGTAACTTACAGAAGTCGCAGTTACACGAGTAGCGAAGTACGTTTCCGCTACATTTCTTCAGCGCTCTGCGCACACGCAGAGCCATCTTGCGGCAAACACAGAAGACCCCCTCCTCGCAATGTGCTGCGCTGCCCCGACACGTGGCGCGCCACTCGCCCGCTTCTTAACCGCTTCTCCCCTTCGGGCCGTGCGGGAACCGGTGCGAGGATGCCCCACTACCCTTGCGTTTAATAAGTTTTCTCGCTCTCTCCCCTTCCAACTTCACTCGTCACTCGCACCCGCGCGTTTTGGCGACCTGGCTCCTCTTTCCGCTCACAGCGCGATTCCTAGGTGCAGCGTCCGATGCGGGACGCCTCTGACCTGATCGCTGCGCCGTAGCGCGTCTGGTGGGAAAGCGTCCCCTGCGATGTGTGCCGAGCTGCTTCCGAGGAGTCATGCGTCTGCGTGGTGCTCCCAAGCGAGATAGAGGACGATCCCATCGAGGCGTCAGCCCCATGATCGCGTCGGCCTTCATGGCGCGTCGCGGTCCGGCTTTCCGTGCTGATCACGACGTTTGGCTCGCGTAGATAATTTCTTCCTCCGAGACACCGAGTTCTTTGGTTCGTTCCGCTTGCTCAGGCGCATGTTTCGTTGCCGCGCCGAACGCTGCATTGCTCGGCGCTCACCGCGTGATTGGTGGGTGCAAAGTCCGATGCAGGGCGCCTCATAAGTGACCGCAACGCCGTAGCGCAATGTCTTACACCCCTTGGCGGGTCGACGGGAACGCTATCGCGTTCCACTCTTGAAGGCGAAGCTTAAGCGACCTCCAATTTTTTTGCAGACGATGTGTCTGTGTGTGCCCACACAAATCGATCTCGCACGTTAACTCGACTTCTAAATTTCGTCAGTACTCCTTTAAAGGCCCCCTCACCAGGCCCCACACCAAATTCTGGTTATATGCTGGAAGTTGTTACGTGTCCTCTAGGGGGCGTTCTACCGCTTAAATTTTTCAAATCGGCTCATTAACGGCCGAGATGGAAATATTTCAGTGCCACTGCGTGGCCAGACGCTCTCTCCACTTGCCCTACCCTGCGCTGTCCACAAGCGAAATGCCTTCCCTGCGTTCTCCCAGACCGGACCTCGAGGATCGCGTGACGCATACGTCATGGGCCCCGCCTTCATTTTGTTCTCCTCGCCTTTTTTTTGGGCGCTACGCACTTTCTCTGACGTCGTCTCGCGCGAGCTGTTCTGATTGTCTGTTACGCACAGCGCACGATTTTGCGCGCTGTGAACAAGGACACATGACTAGCGGTATAATTCAGTGTTACATGAAGACTGAGGCAGAACAAGCGGATCGCAGAGCATGATCACGCGCTGGAACACGGTAGAAAATGGCATAGTTTTGGTACCTGCGCACGAGAATATACGACCGTTTGAACAAGCAGACGAAGCGGAAGTACATCTCTCTTGCTTCGGTGCGAAGTAAAACAAAAACACGCATGTCATTCCGTTTGTGTGTTTTATTATTTATGTAAGCTTCGATTCGTAAATTCAAGCAACAGATCACACAAATAACATGTGTTGCCTTGAATAATTCTCGAAGTCGCATGTCACCGCGAGCGACGTCACACTGCGGAAATGAGTACGTAGCCGCAGGGACACGAGTTCGTCACCGTCCGCTTTGGAGCGCTGTCGCCGCGAGGAGAAGGGAAAACAGCATTCGGATTGAAATTTCAGACCTTTCCGCGGCGCGTATCGATGTAATTCTTTGCAAACACGATCGTTGAGCGCATTGTACGCTCTGCGCTTGTCAGCTCGAAATGGCTAGACCTGGTGAGGGGCGCTTTAAGGGATCGGTGTCCGTATGTAGGTGCGAAATCCTGAAGATAGTGCAATGCCGGGCCGACCCGAGGCGGAGGTGAAGCAGGCGTTAAGCACTCCCCATACGTGCGCAGTTCCCGAAGATAGTGCAATACCGGGCCGACCCGCAAATGAGGTGTAGTTCGCCATTAAGGGGCCCACATACACAGCTTCTCTGGTTATCTTTCTTCACACAGTGTAAGGGCACTGAGTTTTTTTGTTTCATTAGCAAGCGGTCAATCATTGTGTTACGTTAAATGCGTTGAAGAGCTGTTTCCCTTCGGCAACCTGAAACAAGACAGATCAAACACAGAACTGACAAAGCATGCTTTACTCACCGAGTGTCGTACAACCAGCCCCACGGAAGCTCGCAGCTGCAAGCCTGTGTTACTATGTCCGATCCTCGAATATGAAAGCGAGATCGAGTGGAGTCGCCGCCTGGCGGACACTGGCTGAACCGTGCATAATTCGGATGGCTCGTCGCGTTGTCTGCTACTTACTACCAGAGACCTTCAATGCTTAATGTTGTGATCGTACGTTTACTCCGCGAAGCAAGCCGCTCACGGAAAACGAGCCAACGTCCACTTCAGAGCCAGTTCCGACTGCGGCGATTCAAGGCAACCATGCTTTTGTACACCGCCAAACGGGTTTGGTCAATTTGGCATTCCTTCAAACGACCCCGTGGGTCCTTTCTCTCCCGTCGAGGAGCTACTATTGTGCTACACTACGTGCCTATCGTCGAGGCGACGGGCGCTCCCCCCTTCCCTTCTCTCTGCGTTCTTCTGAAGTGGTTACCCTTGTGCTGGGCTCCAAACATGCACTGACGACCTTCAAAGTTCCCCGAAGCTCCCGACCCCCTTCAGTGCGTCGAACTGAGGAGTCCGAGGGCACAGAGCACCACGACGAATCCACTGACAGCCTTCAAAATTCCACAGGACTGCTGACCCCTTGCCGTGAGGACGGACTGGTAGTAGGCAGCTTGAACTTCTTCCGCGACGAAAGATGAAAGCGACGCGGTTGACGTCAGCCCCGCCTCGCCTCATTCCTGCCAAAGGAATTTAAGGCAGAACCGAGTCATTAGCAACTTGGCCAAATCCAAAGAAGTTGACATTCTCGTGCTCCAAGAAACATGTCCATAGGTTCGGTCAGATCAGCCACATTGACAGGATTTTTCAGTCGCACGACCGTGGTCGCAAAACTCCTAAACGAATCAGCTGCATGCCAAAAGTTATGTTAGCATCAGAAAGGTTCGGGTGCGAGCTAGTTGGTACGGATCATTCATATTTAAAACAGCGCCAAAAAACACGAACAAGGGAGAACACAGGACGAACAGCTGTGTCCAGCGCTCGTCCTGTGTCCTCCCTTGTCCGTGTTTTTTGGCGCTGTTTTAAATATGAATTATGTTAGCATGTGTTTTCATTCAGCGTCCTCCTGCGTCGCACCAAATACAAAGACCACGCCCCCCGTGCCAGATTGCAGGAATGTAATTGGTGTCTTGCCTCGTGATGCGCTGGGGCGCAGCGGTTCCAGCAACATGCCGCATGTACGCGGTACAGCATTCGCCGGAAGCTAAACAGCAGCAAAAGAATGAAGAAAAAATTACGCGCCGATCTCTATACGCCAGCGCGAACTACAAATTACAGCTTACTCCCTATAATACTTCTCATCATGCGCGCGCAGTTCAGGCAGGAGGCGGCTAGCGTGGCCGGCCACTTATCGTGAACGGAGGCACGGGCGCACGCACTAGCATCGCTTTTTCTTCGGGGGCTTTCGCGCTGCCACAGCTGACGCCACGGCAGGGCACGTCAGCAAAGGGATTTCGCTAGAATAGCAGCTTGGGCTTGTTGGTTTTCCATACTGCTAGTAACAGCGCAAAATGTAGACAAGGGACGAGACAAGAAGACACCACAAGCGCTGACTTTCAACAACCTTGTTGAAAGTCAGCGCTTGTGGTGTCTTCTTGTCTCGTCCCTTGTCTACATTTTGCGCTGTTACTAGCAAAGGGATGACGTCTTCCTCTTAGCTAGGATCAAAATCCTCGGCTGTTGCCGGAACGCGAAACTGGCGAGAAGGGTCACGAACAGACGTCGTGGCCTCAAGGAGGACAACCTGCTTCGGCTTATCAACGCCTTTGTGCTGTGTCACTTCACCTACACCGTGGTCATGCACAACTGGCTCAGAGACGAGCGGGAAAAGCTTAATGCCCTCATTAGAAAATTCGTCAAGAGAGCCCTCGGGCTGCCCGTCAGAACGCATACCGAGGACCTTCTTCGGCTCGGCATACACAACACCATGGATGAGATAGCCGAGGCTCAGGAACGGGCCCAGCTAACTCGGCTGTCCACCACGCCGGCCTGCAGGCGTATCCCCGAGGAGATCGGACTCGCACCCACCAAGAAATTGGCTGAAAACACCCAAATCCCCAGAGAAATAGGGGAGAAGATCTTGGTGGCCCCTTTGCCCCGCAACGTTCATCCCGTTCACAACGCAGGTCGTCGAGCACTGAATATACTGAAGCAAATAAACAAGGACACGATCGAAGCAAGCTTCGTGGATGCAGGTGCATACCGAGACGGCAAGGCTTTGGCGGTTTCCATCGTGGAAACGCTGGGCAAAGTCATCAACTGTGCAACTGTGCTTCTGAAAGGCGCCAAACACGGCGACACCTCCGTACACTCCATCCTTTGGTTCCCTGCACACGTCGGGGCGATTGAGGGGGTTCCTCTGAACCTCAGCGAGTCTGCCCTAGGCTGCGCGTGGCTTCACCGACCGCGCTGCCCTCGGATCGGGCGACTCTCTCCCCTGACACAGAGACGCTCCTATCACGCACAATTAACTTACTAAATTCTTTTACTTAGAGAGAAGGGCTTTCCCGCCCCCTCACTCCAAGCTAAGCAGGCCGCAGGCGGTCACGTTCAGACTCTTGCAAACGAACTCCTACCCAAATCCGGCGTCCCTTAACAGCATTATATACCGAGATTTATCCGAATTGTTCTTGCATGGCCTGTGGTGAGGTTGCTACTTTGCCTCATATGCTCTGGGAGTGCGGGTCGCTGGGCCCGAAGTTCACCAAGGAAGAGTGGGACGCGCTCCTGCGAAGTCCCGTCTTTGAGGACCAAATCCTGGCCGTCCAGCGCGCCCGCGATCGGGCCGGCAGGCTAGATCTGTCAGTCCCGTCGTGGGATTAGCCGGGTGCGCGTTTTATCGCGTTTTGCTGGACCCAATAAAAGTTCATTCACTCACTCATTCACTCAAGTGAGCGCGAACTGCATAGATCCATACATAGTTCTCGCTGAGAACGATAATCTCCGGGAATGCGACTTGCAAGTCGTGCTCAGCCGGGCTTGCCGGTGTGAGCATCGGTCGCCTTCAGTGGTTCTCTGGCCGCTAGTACCAAATGGTCGCGCGACCTCCTCAAGCCGCCGGTGTGATGAGCTTTTATTTGTTCGATATGTTGCTTCGATATGCTGGAATATGAACCTGGCAACGTTTAACGCTAGAACGTTATCTAGTGAGGCGAGTCTAGCAGTGCTATTGGAGGAATTAGAGGGCAGTAAATAGGATATAATAGGGCTCAGTGAAGTTAGGAGGCTAAAAGAAGCACATACAGTGCTAAAAAGCGGGCACGTCCTGTGCTACCGGGGCTTAGCGGAGAGAAGAGAACTAGGAGTCGGATTCCTGATTAATACGAATATAGCTGGTAACATACAGGAATTCTATAGCATTAACGAGAGGGTGGCAGGTCTTGTTGTGAAACTTAATAAGAGGTACAAAATGAAGGTTGTACAGGTCTACGCCCCTACATCCAGTCATGATGACCAGGAAGTCGAAAGCTTCTATGAAGACGTGGAATCGGCGATAGGTAGAGTGAAAACTAAATACACCATACTAATTGGCGACTTCAATGCCAAGGTAGGCAAGAAGCAGGCTGGAGACAAGGCAGTGGGGGAATATGGCATAGGCACTAGGAATAGCAGGGGAGAGTTATTAGTAGACTTTGCGGAACAGAATAATATGCGGATAATGAATACCTTCTTCCGCAAGCGGGACAGCCGAAAGTGGACGTGGAGGAGCCCGAACGGTGAAACTAGAAATGAAGTAGACTTCATACTCTGCGCTAACCCTGGCATCATACAAGATGTGGACGTGCTCATCAACGTGCGCTGCAGTGACCATAGGATGGTACGAACTCGAGTTAGCCTAGACTTGAGGAGGGAACGGGAAAAACTGGTACATAAGAAGCCGATCAATGAGTTAGCGGTTAGACGAAAAATAGAGGAATTCCGGATCAAGCTACAGAACCGGTATTCGGCCTTAACTCAGGAAGAGGACCTTAGCTTTGAAGATATGAACGACAATCTTATGGGCATCATTAAAGAATGTGCAATAGAAGTCGGTGGTAACTCCGTTAGACAGGATGCCAGTAAGCTATCGCAGGAGACGAAAGATCTGATCAAGAAACGCCAATGTATGAAAGCCTCTAACCCTACAGCTAGAATAGAACTGGCAGAACTTTCCAAGTTAGTCAACAAGCGTAAGACAGCTGACATAAGGATGTATAATATAGATAGAATTGAACATGCTCTCAGGAACGGAGGAGCCCTAAAAGCAGTGAAGAAGAAACTAGGAATAGGCAAGAATCAGATGTATGCGTTAAGAGACAAAGCCGGCAATATGATTACTAATATGGATGAGATCGTTCAAGTGGCTGAGGAGTTCTATAGAGATTTATACAGTACCAGTGGCACCCACGACGATAAGGTGAGAGAGAATAGTCTAGAGGAACTTGAAATCCCACAAGTAACACCGGAAGAAGTAAAGAAAGCCTTGGGAGCTATGCAGAGGGGGAAGGCAGCTGCGGAGGATCAGATAACAGCAGATTTGTTGAAGGATTGTGGGCAGATTGTTCTAGAAAAACTGGCCACCATGTATACGCAATGCCTCATGACCTCGACCGTACCGGAATCTTGGAAGAACGCTAACATAATCCTAATCCATAAGAAAGGGGACGCCAAAGACTTGAAAAATTATAGACCGATCAGCTTACTGTCCGTAGCCTACAAACTATTCACTAAGGTAATCGCAAATAGAATCAGGAACACCTTAGACTTCTGTCAAGCAAAGGACCAGGCAGGATTCCGTAAAGGCTACTCAACAATAGACCATATTCACACTATCAATCAAGTGATAGAGAAATGTGAAGAATATAAGCAACCGTTATATATAGCTTTCATTGATTACGAGAAAGCGTTTGATTCAGTTGAAACCTCAGCAGTCATGGAGGTATTACGGAATCAGGGTGTAGATGAGCCATATGTAAAAATACTTGAAGATATCTATAGCGGCTCCACAGCCACCGTAGTCCTCCATAAAGCAAGCAACAAAATCCCAATAAAGAAAGGCGTCAGGCAGGGAGATACGATATCTCCAATGCTATTCACAGCGTGTTTACAGGAGGTATTCAGAGACCTGGATTGGGAAGAATTGGGTGTTAGGCCGCTCATCTCTCGAACAGGCAGAATGGACGGCGTAGGGCTGCACGATTGTTTTGTATATATTTTTGCAGTGCCGCGAGTTGCCCATGCGTTTTGTGAATGGGGAAGCGTCCACCCCCCAGCGCGTCGGGCAGCAACCGTTTCTGTTTTTGAGGGGTCGGACGGCCCGCGTGGTGTCGGGTGACGAGCCGAGGCGCGCGCCGCCGCGGAGGGCGCGGTGCAGAGGAGGAAAACGGATTCGGAGAACATGCTTTTACGCGCGCTCTGTTGACATTCCGCCGATGGTCATAATAGGGCCACGCGGACAAACCTCGACTGGGACGGTTGTATACGCGACGTTGTGGCGCCGGCTCTTGAGTCCCCTGCTAATTAGAGACGCAGCTGCTAGCAATGTTGACCACGTCTGGCGCGTACGGAGCGGGGGGTTCACGCCCCTACGCATTCGGGCGGCAGCCACGTGCATCTTGTTTTGAGCGCTGGGGAGAGCCCGCTTTGTGTCGTGTTGCAACATGCAGTGCGAGCCGTAGAGAGGGGCGCGGTGCGCATGCGGAGGCCGCGTTCGGAGAATGTCGTTTTAAGAGCACCCGAGTCCGGATGCCGCCAGCGGTCATTATTTTTCTACCAGGAAAAACCTTGAGGGGGACTACAGTACGCGGTGTTAAGACACCAGCGCCCGAGCCCCCTTGCTGGCTAGAAACGCCGCTGAGGTGCGAGATGGCCTCAATAAATCGTGCGTGCCTGGCGTGTTTGCCGAGGCCGTCACTGACCACGTGGAAATAGGAGGGGGAGAAGCAGATGTGGGAAGAGGGAAAACCGGGTGGTTTTCCAATAGATTCGCTTTTGAGAGTAAGCCCATCCCTTTGGGTTGTGGCTTAAGAAACTGTCAACTCTCATTGGCAATTGCTTCCGTGGGATGGGCTAACGGCCCTACCGCCCTTTTTCTTTGTCTCTTTTCCCTATAACAATCGAGACGAGGTGCTTGTTCCTCAGTCTAGGCTGTAATCACTAAACCTGATAGAACAGTAAGACTCCGTACGATGCAACGCTAGTCTGGGCCGTAACCACTTAGTGGTAGAACAGTGAGACTCGGTTGATCGTATGTAGTGACAGTTGTCCTAGGCTCTAACTTAAGAGAAAGTAGAAGAGTAAGGCGCTGTTTACTTGTGTGTTTTGTATCAGTGTTCTTTTGCTAACTCTGTATTTGACTGTGTAAATATTTCCGTTGCAATATATCTTCAAGTTTTGTTACCTCCAACCTGCCTCCTGCTTCATCAACGCCGATAATCACCTTGAAGAGACTTTGGTCGACTTCAAGGAGAAAAGAACAACAAAAACTTAACTGGCGCAGTCGACAGGATCGGCGAGCTCTACAACATCGAATGCTGAACCAGTGGTGAGAAGATCAAGTCATCCAACGACCACCTCCTGCACCTTCGAGAAGATCCCACAGCAGCCAAGCCCGGCACCGTGGAGGAGATCCGGAAACGACAGTGCATTCAGCAAAGGGTGAGCAGGATTTCTTGCGTCTTTCTCAAGTTGGCATGGCAGTTGAGGTGTAGAGCAAATGGTGAGGACACGCAGGGGCGCAGAGACAATGGAGTCTAATGGAGTTGAGGGTGCGACTGTGGCGGAAATGGATCGGAATCGGGAGTTATCAAATGACGATAGGCTAAATTCCGATAAGTCAAATGAAATGAGAGAACCCAGTCAGAGCCAGGAATTTTCGCAGCAGGCATCTCAGCCTTTGCAAATTCCGAATGATACAAGAACGCTTGAACTTGAAATTCAAAGGCTCAATGCTCAGACTACCTGTATACAACTTCAGATTGAGTACGAAAGGCTGTTGCAGGCAAGGACGAATGCTGAACGTCTCAATGGCACGTCGTCCAGCGCTGAGTCGGAGCGGGGCGATCGGAGGCGAATGGGCTTCGACTCCGTCGAGCAATGCGCAAAAGTGCTGAAAGGGTTCCGCCTGCCGTGTGACGCGGATGTACCCTTATGGTTTGAGGAGGTAGAAAGACTTTTTGCTACTTACGGGGTACCGTATGAGAGTCGCGTGCATTTAGTCATGCCAGCTCTAACTGAGCGCGTTCGCTACCTACTGCGTAACCTCAACCAGGAAGAGAGTACAGATTACGAGTCAGTTAAACAGGCAGTGTTGATGGAACTGAAGCTTTCTCCGGCGGAGTATCTGCAGAGGTTTGAGAGAGCAGTGAAGCGGAAGGAGGAAACGTGGTCACAGTTCGCGTCGCGAGTGAAAACGTATTTCTCCTACTACCTTCAAGTAAGAGGAGCCGACACTGTAGAAGTGATGGCAGAACTCATGGTTGCGGATCGTATAAAAGCGGGCCTTAGTATAGAGGGTCTTGAGTACGTGAGGCTACGAGAAGGCGAGGAATGGCTTAAGCCACCTGAGATTGCCAAAGTACTGCAAACTTTGGAACAAGCGAAAGGCAAAGGATACGCCTCAAAGCCATCAGCGGCAGAGATGGGGCAAAAGCCGACGCGAGTAGCGAAAAGCGCCCTCAAGTGCCACGTATGCCACAGCTCAGGCCATTTCGCAAAGGATTGCCCGAAGTCTAGTGACAAGGGAAACCAGCCAAAGAAGGCTACCGAGCCAAGGCAGAGGGCGCAAAGGGTGGCGATAGCCGACGAAACGGGAAATGGGATACCTGATGGAGTCCTTACTGCAAAGGTAGAGGCCTTGAAACACAAAGGTGAAGGCATGACTAACCTGCAGTTGATCCCGATCTCATGCGGAAACGTATCCACAGATGCGATTCTAGATACGGGGAGTGAAATAACTGTCATACGCGAGAGTCTGCTCCCGCAAAGTATTGTGGAGCCTTCAGGCACGATACGATTGGTGTCTGCATTTGGTAAAATTATTGAGGCAAAGCTAGCAATGTTGCCGGTAAAGTTAAATAGCCCGCAAATGGCAGCGGAACCTCAGAACGTTGACCTACTCTGCGCGTTGACTAATGAGCTCGTCGAGGGCACAGATTGTTTGTTGACCAAGGAAGATTGGGAACATTTGTTGAGGGCCAGCAGCTCTCTGGAATCCATTGTAGCACCGGCCGAGCCTGCTCAGAGGATAGAGCGATCCAATGAGAAAGCCGAGGCAGTGGCCTGCAATGTTACTTTGGAGGAGGAAGGTGTTTCTGGAGAAGTTGAGCTAATTGATGCAGAGAGGGATGCGTCAATAAGCCAGAGAGAAGAGTTCCGCAGATTGCAGCTAGCTGACGCTACCTTAAAGAAAGGGTGGGAAGATGCTCGGAGTGGGAAATCCGGCATGTTCGTCTCTGATGGACTCTTATACCACTGGGACTCAATAGTAGGCACCCGAGTGAGACAACTAGTTGTTCCGAAAGACAAGCGCAGTGAGGTGATGCATTTGGCTCACGAGTCACTATGCGGAGGGCACCTAGGCCCAAAGAAAACTAAAGCGCGCATTAGGTATAATTTTTTTTGGCCTGGCATGGAGAAGGAGGTATTAGAGCATTGTCGCTCATGCCATGATTGTCAAATTCGCTCTGACAGGCGTCGCACGGACAGAGTACCTATAACTCCTCTCACTAGGCCAGAGCACCCTTTTCAAATTGTCAACGTGGATATCATTGGACCCTTAGACACACCGTCAGCGAGAGGCCATAGGTACGCGCTATGCTTGGTGGACATTTGCACGAGGTGGCCAGAGGTTGTTCCACTGCGCTCTTTGACAGCTAAGGCGACTTGCGACGCGTTGATTGAAATTTTCAGTCGCACTGGCGTTCCGGAAATGATCTGTTCCGACCAGGGCACTAATTTCAAATCACAGCTCACACAGACGATGCTCGAGAAATTAGGTTGCGCACCAAGGTTCTCAACCCCAGAACACCCAGAGAGTAATGGAGTCGTAGAAAGATGGAACAGGGTCTTGAAAAACATGTTGTTCCATGTCATTCAAAGAGACTCGAAGAATTGGGACAAATTGATCCCGCTTGTATTATGGGCTTATCGGGAAGTTCCCCATGAGGTTACCGGAGTGGCTCCGTTCCGCCTGTTGTATGGAAGAAACCCCACGGGACCGCTTCTAATACTACAGCGGACGTGGACGGGAGAACTGACGGTACCTGCAACTTTAAGAGAGAACCCCGCTAAGTATTTACAGCAACTTCGGGAGCAACTCGAGACCGCTGCTAATATCGCTGAGCTAACTAGTGCAACACGTCAGGACAGCTATGTTGGTGCGTATAATCGCAGCACCAGGCACAAAGCTTTTAAGGTTGGCGACAAAGTGCTGGTATTCGACAACGATCGGAATGGTAAGATGGCACCTAAGTGGCTGGGCCCGTTCACAGTGGTTGGATGTGAGCGACGGCATTCTTATCGGGTTGAAACAGTAGAGGGTAAAGTGAAAAGTATTCACGCCAACTACATTCGACCATACTATGCAAGAGTCAGGCATATTGGGGTCATTTTCGATCAGGACCATGACTTTGGGGAGGTAGAATATGCTCCGCAACCTGCAACTATAAGGCGCGAAGAGTTGGCGGTGACAAGCGAAAAGGTTGCTCATCTAGATGCTGATTCCCAGACGGAAATAGAGGCTGTATTTCAAAGGCATCGCGCACTCTTTGACGGCATTCCGGGTATGGCAAATGTGGGTCAACATAGGATAGAATTAGAACCAGGGCACCAGCCAAAGAAGACGTTCCCTTATCGGATACCTGAGCTGTTAAAGAAAGAAGTCAGCCGGCAAGTTGGTGAACTTTTGGCTTGGAAACTGATCTATCCTACTGAAAGCGAATTTGCGCATCCGGTAGTATGCGTAGGGAAAAAGGATGGGACAATCCGCATGTGTGTAGATTACCGCGCGCTAAATGCTGTCACCAAGGTGGATGCGTTCCCTATGATGAATCCTCAAGAATTGATTTTCAGAGTAGGAAGAGCACAGTTCATTACGGTGATAGACCTTAGGCGCGGATACTGGCAGGTACCGATGGAAGAGAAGAGTCAGAATTTCACCGCGTTTGTAACGCATGAAGGTCAATATGCTTGGAAGGTGATGCCGTTCGGGCTAAAAAATTCAGCCGCGACCTTTCAGAGAATGGTGAACAAGCTCTTATCGCAACATCAGACATATGCCACGGCATACCTAGATGATATTGCCATTTTCTCTAGCACGTGGAAGGAGCACTTAAAGCATCTCGACATTATCCTTCAGGTCCTAGAAAAGGCCGGGCTGAAAGCCAGTCCGGAAAAGTGTCAGGTTGCACAATCCCACATTCATTACCTCGGGCATATTGTCGGTTCAGGGACGCACGCACCAGACCCAGAGAAAATAGCTGCCATTAAGAATCTGGTGCCACCACGCACTAAAAAGGAGCTACGCAGCCTGCTGGGACTGTGCGGCTACTATCGCGAGTACGTCAGAGCATATGCAGAGGTGGCGAGCCCGCTCACGCGGTTAACAAAGAAAGCGGTACCCAATAGCATACCCTGGCCGGAGGAAGCTCAGACGGCATTTGAGAGCCTGAAACAGTCCCTGTGCGAGGCCGTGGCGCTCAGCACTCCGGACCCATCTGAGCCCTACTGGCTTTTCACAGACGCATCAGCTACGGCGGCGGGCGCTTGTTTGGCACAAATGACAGCCGAGGGAAAGGAGAGGCCTATTGCCTTCGCCAGCCACCGCTTCACGCCGACTCAGACGCGATGGTCGACAATTGAGAGGGAAGCGTTTGCTATTATATGGGCCTTAAAGAAGTTTGACTACTGGCTGTTTGGCGCCATGATAAACGTTGTTTCCGACCACAATCCATTGTCGTACCTTACAACTTCAACTCCACACGGGGCAAAATTGACAAGATGGGCGCTGGCTTTACAGCGATATCACGTGTCAGTGCGACATCGGACGGGTGTCAGTAATGGTAACGCGGATGCTTTGTCCAGGCTTCACAACAGCGCATGGAAGCCAGCGTAATGCTATAGTGCCATGCCAACTGGATGGGCGTGAATGTTCCTGCTCACTTGGCGCTGTATATTGTGGACTTTGTGAGTGTCGATTCAAGACACAGAGACACTAGAGTGCTCTTATAGTTTGGAACTGCAATCGTGTGCTTAATTGTTTGATGACTTGTATTGTGTATTTCTTTTTACTCTCTTTTTGCTTTGTTATTTGAAGGTGTTTGTTGTTGTGATACAATTAGGCCAGGGTGTGGTTAGAAAGTTCACTACGTAATCGCGGCAGTGATTTATCGTATCACTGAGCGAAAATCAGCCCAGTATACTCTTTAGGGGGAACGTGTTAGGCCGCTCATCTCTCGAACAGGCAGAATGGACGGCGTAGGGCTGCACGATTGTTTTGTATATATTTTTGCAGTGCCGCGAGTTGCCCATGCGTTTTGTGAATGGGGAAGCGTCCACCCCCCAGCGCGTCGGGCAGCAACCGTTTCTGTTTTTGAGGGGTCGGACGGCCCGCGTGGTGTCGGGTGACGAGCCGAGGCGCGCGCCGCCGCGGAGGGCGCGGTGCAGAGGAGGAAAACGGATTCGGAGAACATGCTTTTACGCGCGCTCTGTTGACATTCCGCCGATGGTCATAATAGGGCCACGCGGACAAACCTCGACTGGGACGGTTGTATACGCGACGTTGTGGCGCCGGCTCTTGAGTCCCCTGCTAATTAGAGACGCAGCTGCTAGCAATGTTGACCACGTCTGGCGCGTACGGAGCGGGGGGTTCACGCCCCTACGCATTCGGGCGGCAGCCACGTGCATCTTGTTTTGAGCGCTGGGGAGAGCCCGCTTTGTGTCGTGTTGCAACATGCAGTGCGAGCCGTAGAGAGGGGCGCGGTGCGCATGCGGAGGCCGCGTTCGGAGAATGTCGTTTTAAGAGCACCCGAGTCCGGATGCCGCCAGCGGTCATTATTTTTCTACCAGGAAAAACCTTGAGGGGGACTACAGTACGCGGTGTTAAGACACCAGCGCCCGAGCCCCCTTGCTGGCTAGAAACGCCGCTGAGGTGCGAGATGGCCTCAATAAATCGTGCGTGCCTGGCGTGTTTGCCGAGGCCGTCACTGACCACGTGGAAATAGGAGGGGGAGAAGCAGATGTGGGAAGAGGGAAAACCGGGTGGTTTTCCAATAGATTCGCTTTTGAGAGTAAGCCCATCCCTTTGGGTTGTGGCTTAAGAAACTGTCAACTCTCATTGGCAATTGCTTCCGTGGGATGGGCTAACGGCCCTACCGCCCTTTTTCTTTGTCTCTTTTCCCTATAACAATCGAGACGAGGTGCTTGTTCCTCAGTCTAGGCTGTAATCACTAAACCTGATAGAACAGTAAGACTCCGTACGATGCAACGCTAGTCTGGGCCGTAACCACTTAGTGGTAGAACAGTGAGACTCGGTTGATCGTATGTAGTGACAGTTGTCCTAGGCTCTAACTTAAGAGAAAGTAGAAGAGTAAGGCGCTGTTTACTTGTGTGTTTTGTATCAGTGTTCTTTTGCTAACTCTGTATTTGACTGTGTAAATATTTCCGTTGCAATATATCTTCAAGTTTTGTTACCTCCAACCTGCCTCCTGCTTCATCAACGCCGATAATCACCTTGAAGAGACTTTGGTCGACTTCAAGGAGAAAAGAACAACAAAAACTTAACTTTGGGGATAAAAGTTAATGGAGAATACCTTAGTAACTTGCGATTCGCTGATGATATTGCCTTGCTTAGTAACTCAGGAGACCAATTGCAATGCATGCTCACTGACCTGGAGATGGAAAGCAGGAGAGTGGGTCTAAAAATTAATCTGCAGAAAACTAAAGTAATGTTTAACAGTCTCGGAAGAGAACAGCAATTTACAATAGGTAGCGAGGCACTGGAAATCGTAAGGGAATACATCTACTTAGGGCAGGTAGTGACGGCGGATCCGGATCATGAAACGGAAATAATCAGAAGGATAAGAATGGGCTGGGGGGCGTTTGGCAGGCATTCTCAGATCATGAACAGCAGGTTGCCATTATCCCTCAAGAGAAAAGTATATAATATCTTTGTCTTACCAGTACTCACCTACGGGGCAGAAACCTGGAGGATTACGAGAAGGATTCTACTGAAATTGAGGACGACGCAACGAGCTATGGAAAGAAGAATGATAGGTGTAACGTTAAGGGATAACAAAAGAGCAGATTGGGTGAGGGAACAAACGCGAGTTAATGACATCCTAGTTGAAATCAAGAAAAAGAAATGGGCTTAGGCAGGACATGTAATGAGGAGGGAATATAACCGATGGTCATTAAGGGTTACGGAATGGATTCCAAGGGAAGGGAAGCGTGGCAGGGGGCGGCAGAAAGTTAGGTGGGTGGATGAGATTAAGAAGTTTGCAGGAACGGCATGGCCACAATTAGTACATGACCGGGGTTGTTGGAGAAGTATGGGAGAGGCCTTTGCCCTGCAGTGGGCGTAACCAGGCTGATGATGATGATGTTGCTTCAATAGACGAATTAAAGTTTAGAGAAATAACAAAACCTACAAACCGAATGTCTGCGTGTCTTTGTTTTAGTTCGTACCGTAGCAAGAGAGATGCACTTCCGTTTCTTCTGCTTGTTCTCACGTCGTGCAGTCACGCGCGCAGAGAACGAAACTATGTCATTCTCTACCGTGTGTCAGCGCGATCATGCTGTTTGATAATTTCGCGTCTATCGCAGTGTTCGTGTGGCGCTGTTATCATACTGCTAGTCTGGCGCCAGCGGTACAACGACGCGATGCATCGCGGTAAGGATTCATGAGCCAGGCCAGCCTCTCCAAGCGTGCGCGCACTGAGGGATCCATTTCGCAGAAGCAGCCAGACAGCAACGCAGGTCTGTTCGTGCACAGCTCGCAAGATCGTGCAGAGAGCGATCGAAACCAAACAGAACAGAACAGCTCGCGCGCGAAACCGTCACCGGAAGTGCACCGCTCAGCAAAAAAACGCGATAAAAAAAGGAAGGTGGGGATCGTGACGTGCACGTGACGCGATCCTCCGGTTCCGGTATGGGAGAACGCAGGGAAGGAATTTTGCTTGTGGCGAGAGTTTCGACGTTGGCAGTGAAGCTCGCCTCCTGAAATCGTGGGTTTGCGACACTTCCTTTCTAGCTCTGCTAATAACGAACTAATTAGAAAAAAAATCTTGCGGTAGAACGGCCCCTAGAGGGCACGTAACAGCTTGAGGCGTATAACCAAAATTGGCTATTTGGCCTGGTGATGGGCCCTTTAGAGCTTTAGCTCTGGCCCTGCTCCGATGCATGGAATACGCAGAAACGCTTTTGGACTGGACCGATTTTAATATTTGTTGCGTTTGAGAAAGAAAGTTAAACCAAAGTCATTGGCTAAACTATAAAGACGGTTGGAAGCACAATTTTGATTTAAGGCCTTAATTCTTTTATTGAAATTTTGAAAAAGTGGTAGGTCTGAAAAAAATAAAAACACGAAGTTTACAAATTCGTGGCTCTGCACCAAGAACAGATATTCCGGTACTCTAAACAGCACCCGTTAGAGCATCAAACGCGGACAAATTGATGTATCAATTTATATCTTACGTGAATTCGTTATATTATTTGCAAGGGTGGTGCAAAAGTCTTACATAGTAGTGCCCATCTTGAGAGCCATGTATAATACATCAATTATGTCCGCCTTAGAAGTACTATTAGGCGCAATTTACATGATTGTGATATCCTTGTTCGTTGCTGAGTTAGAGTTGTAAGCTTGATAGGGTCGCTTTCTGAAAATTCACAATTTTCAACAACTGTCATTTAAAAAAATTATGGTCTAATTTGAATATTCGGCAGCGATAGTAACTAGATTTTAACTTTGTGTTTTAAATGCAGCAATCCTCATCAAATTTAGTGCAGTGGCTGTCGAGAAAAACGATTTCTCATTTTTTCATGTATATATACTTAGCTGCCACGTTTAGTGCCACATGATTCATCGGAAACGTTGTGATCTTGAAAAGTGCCATACGTTTAAAGTTAGCTCCCCGCCATTCTATCACGTGGCTTTTATTTCACCACGAGGTGCTTGCCTTATGTTATCAGGTCATAATACCAGTCAATTAATTATTTATCCCCCACCGTGGTCGGTATCTTAATTGCTTGGTCGCTTTTCTTTAAGCTAACTTTAGTCGAAGTTTTTTTTTCTTTAATATGCGGAAGCACTATACAGCTTTCGTTGCCTCTTCCCCGGGGTCTGGCGCTCGTTCTGGTATCCTTGTTGGATACATTTATGGATATCTATATATGGAGATTATATGTACTCTGTAGTGATATTTCAGCTTCGTCATGCCATTTTCCTCATACCATCGTCGTGATGTCGTCGTCATTCCTGCTTCGTCATCCCATTGTCATGCCGTCGTCATTGTAATTCCTTCTACGCCATTCCATCGTCATCAGCGCGTCGTCATCATAGTCATCGTCATTCCGTCGTCGTCGTTCTAGTGTCATACCATTATCGTCACGCCTTCGTCGTCATGCGTGGGATTCGTGTAGGTTCGCTACACGTTCATGTTGAGCGAGGCGTTTTGCAGCGAAAAATGCGTGCAGATAGTTGCAAAAGGTCGCTGAACAAAAACAACGTTCTTCGCAAACACCAATAAAAACTTCGCCTATACCGATTCGCACAGCTCATGGGATGTGCACATATTTATTAAGTTTGTTCATTACCTTGTGTATTCGAACTTCGCTGATCAACAATTACATTTGCAGTTACGGCACAAATTCTGACGTCCGCAGTTGCTATACATATACATGAAGTTTGGATATTAGAAAGTAGCGTAATGGCCTCGAATTGCTTATGCTTAATCACTTGACGGTTGTCGCAGGGTGCTCGGAGAAAAGGGTATCTTTATTAAGAAGTGACAACATTGCACCTGGGACTCGTCGTACACCAATGCAAGTTATGCTTACGTAAGGTTTCTTTATACAGATGTGTGTGCTAACTGGTACGAGTGAACTAATTAGGGAGACAGCTTTAGCACACCATATATCAAATAACTACACAGCGCACTTCACTGTAGGCGCACATACATATCTTCGGGCTCCACGAATGTTTCACTCAGGCTCGGCAACTTTCTTCGCACCGGTGGCCTAGAAAAGGAAACAGAGGACATGCAGATTGATCAGACTTTCACATTACAATTTTCTACAATATTTCTACAACATTTGCCAAAAGTTGCGAATCCACCGCGCCGCTTCGTCCTCGAGTCCTATCTTCAGGACATGTCGGACGACCCGAAGATCAGCAAAATGAGCAGCTAGCACAGTCACACCATTTATCTCAGGTCCTTTGGAGACCATGCACTTTTATGCGAAAATCACGTAGAAGGGACTGTGGCTTAGCGTGCTTAGGAGCTGCAAGCATGACGGTTCAGGCAGCGTGCGAATGATGGTTAGTACACAGGTAGATTTACCTAAACTTGGTCCTTCCGTCTTCAAACAACGTTGTGCCATTGCAAATTGGGCATTTTTCAACAGGATATTGCATCATAAATGCAACAATTCGCAGCGATTGTGCAGGTGCGCGGACGCTATTTGCCTTCACTGGTTTGTAAAAAGCTGATTACTCGGAAATTTACAGAGATAAAGCGTAGCAATTACAAATCCACAAGAACGTGAGAAGCCACAAGCACGAAAATCAGACATATCCGCGAACTGCCCATCATTCTCATTGTAGCTGATAGGGTGCATCGATGTCCTCCTTGCCCGCAGTGGCGCGCCAGGAAGACGTCGAGACACCCTAGTAATTGAACGATCGCAGCGCCAGAGTCCCCTCTGGTAACTTTTGTAGGAAACCTATATGGTTGGGCCGTAACCACCGTCGCCCGATCCGGGAGGCCACACAGGGTACAATTGATGGGATCTGTCACCTACGCAAAGGCTTCGCGACTTTTTACAAAGCCTGTAGGTGCATACTCTTTATTGCGATAGGAATTATATGGACACTCCAGGCACACTTTTGCAGTCTCCGTCACCGTGGTGTTCCGTATAAAGTCCAGGGGTGATAAAACCATCGCCTCGCGCTGTATACTGCGTGTGCACAGTGAAAGCGTGCAAGGGTGAGCTCATGATGGTGGCTCATTCTCGCGCGCACAAGGGAGGAAAGCAGGGAGGAAGCGCGCCGTCTTCCGTCGCGCGCATGGCACCGGGGGAGGGGAGGAAGGGTAGGGGGCGTTCTACTTCGGCAGCAACTGCATGCGCATGGTGCGGGCGCGGGCTTTTCTAGAAAGCGATCTACTTTGAAGGTACAGTCTAGGTGGGCCGACGGCTCGTAGTTTTGCGTTTGCTGTGTTCTCGCCGCTCAGTTTGCGTTGAAACGAAAGACAGCACGAAGGTCTCTTCACTCTCTGCTGCCAGCGTTTCGACAGCGAATGTCCACGGTCATCGAGTGTGACGTGCGCATGCTTGCCTGTACGAGCTGACACCATGCTTGTTAATTTGGTTGGCAAGCGAGTGTTTACAAGTTGATACGGCTGATAAAACTACTATCCTTAATTATTATGGCTGTCTATCAATCTGCTATCGCAATCGATGCTTCGTCTTTCGGGCGTAAGTGGGACTGTCTTTTTTAGTGGTTACAAGTCAATGCTTCGGGGTTTTGGTGCCAGGTAAACTTCAAGACAGTAAGAGCATGTATTTCGTAAGCCTTCTTTTTATTACAATAGCAATAATATGGACACCCACGCGTACTTTTGCCGTCGCCGTGATGTTCCGTATGAAGTCCAGGGGCAATAACACCGCCGCCACGCGTTGTATGCTGTATGGGCGAGTAAAACCACGCGAGGGAAGCCGACATCGCGGCTCAATGTGGCGCGTGCGAAGCAGGAAGCGGAAAGCAAATGCGCCGTCTTCCGTCGAGCGAAATACCGTGGAGGGAGAAGGAGAGCGCGGTGACGTAGTGCTCCCGCAGCAACTGCGCATTTCGCGACCGGGCGCAAGAGGAACTGACGATCGCGGCTCAATCTCGCGCGCCATATATGGAGGAAAGCTGGGAGGCAGCGCGGGAGGGCAGCTTCGACTCCGCCAACAAGTGCGTACTTTGTACAGCCGCGTGCGGTCGCGTGCGCCGTATCTTGAAAGCGATCTGCAGACGGCTCATACCTTTGTGCGCGCTGTGTTCTATATCGGCTGTTGCGTCAAAGCGACAAACGGCACGAGGGTCACTTCGCTCGCTGCTGCTGCCGCGCTTGCTCACACCAGCGCTTTGACAGCGTGATGTGTTCATGTGTTCTTGTGCGCGCTGAAACAATGCTTGTTAATCCAGTTAGTAAGTGAATGCTTCAAAGTCTATACGGCCGATAAGACTACTATCCTTACTTCGTATAGCTGTCTTCTAATTTACTAAGCAATCGGTGCTTTGCCTTTCGGCGGAAACTGCGACTTTTTTCCTGTACGTAAATCATTGCAAACAAGCAAATTGTCGCGTTATGACAAAAAGACTTTAATGTAGCATGTATTGAGCAGCATAAAGCTGTATCAGGAGTTTTTCATGTTGTTCTACGATTTTCTCATTGACACTTTTCACCTAATTATTTTATTGGAGTAGTTGATTAATTAATTAAGACTGATTATGTATTTAGACGGAACGCAAAAATAATCTGATTATATCCAAGCAACGGCAAACAGCATTACCTTTGTTCTGCCCTGCTACGTGGCATTTGCTTATTTTTACATCTCTGTGCATGATAGCAGCAAATGACACTTTCGGTTTTGTTACACAGGCAGAACTCTAGCTAAAGTAGAGCGTGATCAGCAAAGTTTCCGTTTGGTCCACTGTATCCGCTATTTTATTATATGCGTTTTCATTATATTGAGGTTTGGTTGTAATGTGCTTGAAAAAACTAGCGCTGTAGGTGAAAAACGTAACCATACAGTCAAGTTTCTTATTTTCTTTATCGTGCCAGATGTTTCATTATATGTGAGCGTTCGTTATATCGAGGTTTGACTGTGCTCACTTTGGCCAACTCGCGCCATAGCTGCAGTTAGTGCTCACCCTGGACAGATAGGTCATCTCGTCGAAGTTCGAGAAGCCGGCGGAGGTAGCGGCGGCGGCGCGCTGCTCGTTATTGTCGTCGCCGCGTCGCTGCTCGCGCAACACCCAGTCCACTTCCTCGGGCAGCGTGTACTGCTCGTTGGCGATGATCACCATCACGGGACACGGCCGGCTGTACACCTCACCCTGGAGCATAGAACGTCCCGCGTACAGATTTTAGTCGTGGGGTTAAGTTGCCCAAAGTGGACAGAAGGTTATATGGGGGACGCCGTATGTATAGGGAAGGCTCCGGTTTAATTCTGACCACGGCAAACGGGCGATTTCACATGCCCCCTCTACCGGTCTCCCATGACAATGATGGAATGACGACGACTGTGTGGCAACGACGTGGCAAGATGATGGAACGGACGGACGGACGGACGGACGGACGGACGGACGGACGGACGGACGGACGGACGGACGGACGGACGGACAGACAGACAGACAGACAGACAGACAGACAGACAGACAGACAGACAGACAGACAGACAGACAGACAGACAGACAGATGAACGGACGGACGGACTCGAAGTACCTAAAGTAGACGAGCAATGCCAAACAACAGCAACAAAAATAAATCCTTGAGGACGTTCAAAATGGCCTAAAATTATGCATCTCGAGGTTCAGGCAAGGTATTTCTCGGGATTCTGCACCATTACCTCACTGGAGCATGACGCTCCACACACATGTAATCTAGTCACACGGGTCACTTTCGATCCAGATCGTGCTTGATCGCGACCGAAAGCGCCCCGTGTGACCGCGTGTAAGAGACTGTAGCAACGTTTACCAAGCAAGACAAGAGAGCAACCAGGTTGGTGTATGTCGTGCGTACCGGGAAGATGATCTTGGTGACTGTGCGCGGGATGTACATGGGCGCCAGGTACTCCTCCTCCGTGGTGGCGTCCATGATGCGACCTTGGATGAGCAGCAGGTCCTCGATGTCTTGGCTCACCTGGAACTGCTTGGCGTTCATCAGGTCCGGCATCTGCATCCGCTCCAGACGGTTGTTGACTTTCTCCGTGGGCCACGTCTGCGCAGGAGAGGAACGCAGAACGTGTTCTGCGCATGTTCTGCGGCTTTAAAGGCCAACTGCGACGTTTTGGAGCTCGTGCAAAGACTAGTTTCAGATAGTGCAGATATATGGAACAGCCTCCGTGTAAGATTGTCCGCTTAAAATACGAGTGGATGCCTCACTAAAAAGCTCGCAAACATTGACAATTTCAAAACCGAAATTGAAAAAAAAAGCGCTGCCATTACTGCTCGCCGTAAGTGACGCAGACGTGTCTTCAGCATGACCTTCGAGATTACGCGGCGATCATACTTGCCCGTGGTGCGATACATCTCGGAAGCGATGTGATAGAATTGACGTCATATCATCTAGCCACCAGGAGCACCCGTCGTCTGCTTTAGGTGCTGTTTAAAGGCTGCTAATAAGAAAATTATACAATTACCAGCCTTGCAAATTTGCAAAGACTGCTTCAATGGCACATACTGCTCATCTATAACCAATTTAGCCAGAGTGAAATTTCGTTGCAGTTGGGTTCTTTTTTAAGGCTTAAAGAAATTAAGGCAGAGCTTGGTAGAAATATGCAAAGATGCAGTTGAAAACACCCTCATAAGTGGCTATAGTCCCTGCTCTATTTAGAAATACTGAAGTCACAGGTCGACCAAGAATGCTGTTCGGTATTGGTTCATTTACAACGACAGGAGACTGCCAGAGTAGCGCAGGGCTATAGTGTTCCGGTTGAGTCTAAATGTAAGTCTAAATATAAAAATAAAGGATGAGTGAAAGGGAACGAATGGGCAAGCGCTAGACGTCCAACCATCTTTCATGTCTATCGTGTATACCGTCTAGCATGTAGTCTTTGTCGTTTTCCTCTAGGACAACGTTGAGTGTCAGTCTGATAAGGCTATGATCCGCACCAGTCATTTGTAATACGGATCGTGGCAGCTATACTTCAAGATCACGCTGAAAGAATTCACATCACGCACCTAACAGGATTAAAGTATAGAAGTGGGCCTCCTGGCACTGTTATTGTACGCGGCATCATGTGTATTTTGTTCCTGCCTTTCTTACGCACTTCCACATAGGTGGATCCAGAGTCGAAGATGTTTTGTCTCGACCGCTGAAGAATTCTACTGCTCATCATGAGGTCGCGGCTTCTATTCCAGGACACGACGGCAATATTCCAATGAGAGTGCAATGCAGAAGCTCCAGCCCTCTATAAGACCTGACACACGTTTAGCTGTGCGCGAAGTACTATAATATGGTCCGTATAGGTATCTCACAGCCTACGTCACATCCAATGTATAAAGAACTATGCCCCGTATATGTGGCCTCGAAACGTCAAGCTACAATAATCAAATGGATCTAAAAGCTGAGGCCCATATTCGCCGCTGGCGTAGCATGCGCACTGATAGTGCACGGGCCACCTGTCAGAAATAATGTAGCGCAGCGAACGTGGTTTATACATACGCGAGGTGCGTTTTATATTTACGGAGCTGGAGATTGACAACACGACACAGCGACGCGTAGGAGAGAGATAGAGATTCATGTTTTGAAAGAGGAAAAATTGGGATGAAGTGCAACGCAGTAACTGTCTCTCGGGAGAGGACACCTCAACCGCACTGCACAGGGGGGAAGGGATAGAAAAGAGTGGTGGAAGAAAGAGGGAAGGAGGAGCAGCGGTCGAAACGCCGTAGGCGTGGGGAGGGGGGCTCAGAGTCGATCACCAGAATCGGCGAACACCAGAATCGCGCGGAAGAGGCGCTTCTGGTTTGAGATGCAGCCCGAGGGGTGCAGTAGATTGTAGAGCGCGGCGTTGGGACACGTGCATTTTGCACGACCGAGCTCCTGATTGGCTGACACCGTAGCTGTACCTTCTTTTTTCGCTGTTACATTATTGTGAAACGGGGTATACATAACGAGCTGATGCCTGCGTTCTGCTGAACGATGAAGCAAGACATTGTGTTTTGTTCAACCGACGTCACTTCTTCAGAATGTCAGCTCTAAATTCTCTCAGATTCTGGTTTTCAGGCACTAGTTGCGCTGTCGCCAATTGAGCGTACCGCATATTACTGTATGATTTGGGTGTAAACGCATACAGAGAGAATGGTGCACCTGGTACTGCGGCTGTGACTGCAGCAGAGGCGTGCTCAGCGTGGAGCAGATGAAGTACCATAGCTGGTAGCGGAAGCTGGGCCAGGCGGTGAACACTTCCAGCGCCTCCAGCAGCCGTTCCTTGGGTATCAGGTATGCCTGCGAGCGCGTACACACTTGAGCATCCCCGGTTCTCGAGTTAAGTGATGCTTACAGTAGAAGTCAGGTGCTTTGCAGGTATAGGAAAAACAGAGAGTTGTAGCATGCTGGGAGGTAGAGGCGTGATAATTTCATAGTGTCTGTGCTTCAATATATGTTACGCAGCAATATAGCGGTGCAGTCAGGAAGACAAACAAGAAATGAGTGGAAGTATCTTGCACTTACCGAGAAAGCTGTAGAAACGAGTGGACGCGTCATTGCCACGTGAACTTAAAAGATGACGGAAATAGCGTTACGGAGGAATTGGTAATTGCATGCACATTTACGGGCTTGAAAGCTAGTACGTCAGAAGCTGAATCGGTCATGTTATGAACAAATTAAAGAAAAGAGGAAAAACAGGAGCTAGAACCATGGCCATAATAGACAAATGACAAGTCCTGGCTCTGGACGAGAAGAAATAGAGTTAACCGACGGGCCCGATCTTTATTATGATCTCTGTTGGCTTCTTATGATGTGATTAATAAAAACCGGGCCCTGCAGTTAACCCCCTTTCTTCTCGTCCATTATGTAACGAGGGTCTGGAATCCAACAACATGCATGCCTTCAGGTAGCACGTGTGGGTTTATTGACCAGTTGCTTTCACCTAAAAACCTCACGTACTTGTGACGCCTGCGGCAGAAAGGATGTTCCACATCCGCCGCCATGGTTTGTAAGTGGTGCCGCTGGCTAACACTCCCAGGGTTAGTCCTAGTAGTAACTCATAAATACCACGGATACCACGGAAAGTGGATGGGAAGACAGCGCTGCGGTAGCTCAATTGGTAGGGCATCGCACGCGTAATGCGAAGACGTGGCATCGTTCAGCAGCTGCGGTAAGTTGTTTTCTCATCCAATTTCAATTCCATTAATTTATAATTTATTTATTTCAATTAGTCAGTACAAGTAATTTCCCCTGTGTTGTCCTTGATGTCTTTGTTGGCTTCTTATGATAAGCCTTGGTTCTGTGTTTTGTAAACCATCAAGTCAGCCTGGGTGCTTCGCGGTTAGAGGACCGCAAACCATATATTGGGTGTTTCAGCGAACACCCAATATATGGGTGTACCCTTCCAGTACCCTTCGCAGTACCTGCGAAGGGTACTGGAAGAGCAGTCAATAAGAGCAGAATGGGCGGAGAGAAAATCGAGGCCGAGAATGAGGTCGTGGGGGCAATGAGCAATTACGGTGAAGAGGGCAGGAGTGTGGCGGCCGGCGATGCTGACACGTGCCGTACACACGCCGATGATAGGCACAGTACCACCATCCGCAACGCGGACGACGCGTGCCGATGCTGGGGTGAGGAGCTTGTTCAGTCGTCGTCGGAAGGCAGCACTCATAATAGAAAGACGTGCTCCTGTGTCGATGAGTGCCGTGACAGGATAGCCGTCAACGTCAACGGCAAGAAGGTTTCGGTTAGTAGGTAACGTGAGCAGAGGATTTGAGGGCAGGGTCGACAACGCAGCTTCACCTCCAGAAGCTGCAGGGCCTAGTTTTCCCGCTGGGTCCGGGAGGCGATAGGTGGCGAAGAGAAGCGGCGGGGTTGGGGCGAACGAGGCTGGTGGCGTCGAGGTGAGGGCGAGCGGCTGTAGCGAAAGTTCGGAGCAGGGGCATCAGCGGTAGTGGGTTCATGGCGGGTGGCATAGGCTACAGAAGGTCCAAAGGTGCGGGAATAAGTGGCGGCGTAAGTCCGAGGAGGTGGTGGCCATCGGTTGCGGCAGTGACGGGCGACGTGGCCGATGCGACAGCAGTGGAAGCAGCAGTGGAAGCAGATCGGCCTGTCATCAGGGGTACGCCATTCGGACAGTTCCGGCGAGATGTGGCAGGAAAGGACTGCCGGGGACGAGGAGGGCCGCTAGATAACTGGGGAACGTTGGGTCGAGATGTGGAACACACGGTGTTCAGACCCATGTTTTCAAATTCCTGTCTGACGATGGCCTGAATCATCGCAACGGTGGTTGCTGGCGGATCGGGAGGTGTCGTGGAGAAGGCTGGTGAACAGGCGGCCTCGAGTTCGCGGTGAACAATACGGGTGACGTCGTCACAGGTGGTGGTCTGACGCGGTCGACGCTCACATGTCGACGTAGCAGCAGTGTTGGGCAGCCGCGCAATGTGGTGTGAGATACGGCGGCTCTTAGCCTGTTCAAGGCGACGGCATTCTTTTATAATGGCTTCGATAGTCGAGACGTTGCCGAAAACAAGCAAATTGAAAGCGTCGTCGGCGATGCCTTTTAGCACATGTGCCACTTTATCCGCTTCAGACATATTATCCTCAGCTTTACGGCATAGAGCCAAGACGTCGAGGATGTAGGAAACGTATGGCTCTGTAGATGACTGAACACGAGACGCAAGAGCCTTTCTCGCGGCAGCCTTGCGCCCAATGGGGTCGCCGAACAGTTCCCGCAGCTTTTCTTTGAAATTTTCCCAACTGGTTATTTGGTCATCACGCGTTTGGTGCCACACGCGTGGGGTGCCGCCGAGATAAAAGATGACATTGGCGAGCATAATCGTTGTGTCCCACCTGTTATTAGCACTGGCGTGTTCATAGAGCTTGATCCAGTCGTCGACATCCTGTCCCTCCAGGCCAGAGAACACACCTGGGTCACGATGTGGGGCAACCGTGACGATTGGAGTAGTCGGACAAGCCGAAACCGTTGCAGAGGCGGGCTCGTCACCGGGAGGCATGGTGACAAGCTCGGTGTGCCGACCACTTCGGAGTTCCGTTGTGAGGAGGCGGGATCGCTGACCTCCACCAGAAATGTTACGTGTGGAAAGACACAGACGAGAGATGCTATATACACGCTATTTACACTGGAGCCAGGCAGCCAGGCTGACACTCGCTCGTGCCAAGGGCACCGACCAACTTGTTCGTCGTTCTCACGGCGGCTCGTCTCTTGAGCATCGCTCGATGATATCGTAATAATATTTTAAAAATTGCCTGTGGCAGACAGCACAATTATAGTTCATGAGCTGGTCTACTCGAACAGATGGACATTACGAGCACAAAAAGTTAAAATGCATAATTGACAAATCGACAAAAGTTCGCTAATTAAGTTTATAACTAATTATCTTATGGCCCATATAGCAACTTACAAATCCTAGCCATGGAGTTCGCAAGGCGGATTCACTTGGAACGAATTCTAGGGATGACACCAGTTTCGAGATATTAATTCCTGAATTTTGCGGAGAAATGCATTGGTGTTCCAGTTACTTTCTCAATAAAACGTCGTTTTATGCATTCAAGCTCAAAGGTAACTGGAACGCCAATGCAGTTATCCGCAAAGTCTGCAGTTATGCCAATGCCAAAGTCTGCAGTTATGCCAATGCCAAAGTCTGCAGTTATGCCAAAGTTATGCCAAAGACTGCAGTTATGCCAAAGGGATGCAAAAGTCTGCAGTTATCCGCCAATGCAGTTATCCGCCGCCAAGGTCTGAGTGGTGGCTCTGGCTAACACTCCCGAGGTTCTACTAGGACACATAAATACTCAAGAAAGTGGATGGGAAAACGGCGCCGCGGCAGCTCAATTGGTAGAGCATCGCACGCGAAATGCGAAGGTTGTGGGTTCGGTTCCCACGTGCAGCAAGTTGTTTTTTCATCCACTTTAATTTCCATTAATTTATCGTTTCTTCATTTCATTTGTTAAGCACAAGTAATTTCCCCTATGTTGTCCTTGGTGTCAGTGTTTGTTGGCTTCTTCTGATATGACTATATATATATATATATATATATATATATATATATATATATATATATATATATGTGTGTGTGTGTGTGTGTGTGTGTGTGTGTGTGTGTGTGTGTGTGTGTGTGTGTTAAGGCTCCTTACGTTAACGGCGGTCTCGGCGGTGACCGTGGTGACGCAGGGTTCGTCCGAGACGATGCTCAGCGTGCCGATGATGTCGGGCGCCAGGATGTAATCTTCGAAGTATCCATCACTGTAGAAGTACAGGAACGAGGCCGTATTGGGTAGCGCGCCGTCCACGTTCTCCGTCACCTCGCCGGACACCTGCGCCGAACACCACGAGGCGAGGCTCCGTCAACAACGGCAGCGCCGCCTGGAGGAGGCACGGCAGCACTACTGCACGACTTTAGTGTGCGACACGCTTCTGCCATTTCTTCTTAGTGTTTGAATTAGTTGCAGCTCACTCGGCTGGCAATTTGGATTTGCGGGAGCTCCTTATGTTTGCATTAAATTGTATTCTTCCAGTTCAATTGAGTTGAACGTTGCGTTCTTCTGGTTACTGCACTGCAGTGACATGCTCAACTTCTGTTTTAAATAAATGATTTTGATGCTGATGATGATGAAGAACAACAACGCTACAGCCTCCAAGACAGATTCGCAAATGCAGCTTTCCGTTCACGCTAAATTTACCCGCTGTCTGGGAAAGGTAACAGTACGATAAGCAACGGTCAGTGCGAGGAGGTGGCATCGCTTGCGCGTGAGCGCGTACGGACCTTCACAATACCGGAGGTCGCTACGACGATGGAAGTGTCCTCGTTCTCGTGTATGATCTCCACACCGGGATCGTAGGACACCGGCCGGATGCTCATCTGGAAAAAAGCACAACGGCCTAAAGTGTATAACAGCGACCAGAGCAGTGGTAACCTCCTCTTTTAAAAACTCTGCAGCTGGCTTCCACGTTGCACCCAAAAAATAACACACACACACACACACACACACACACACACACACACACACACACACACACACACACACACACACACACACACACACACACACACACACACACACACACACACACACACACACACACACACGCACACACACACGCACACACACACACACACGCACACGCACACACACACGCACACGCATACACACACGTTCACCGACGATTACAATACTCCCTAATGTGAAATTTGTGAGTGCAACTGTATACGTGTTTTCATTTCGAGTGTCAATAATTTGTATTATGATTATATAGGTAAACGGTTTTTATCAGGGAACAGAACGCTGCGAGTAGCGTCGCTGGCACGGACAATCTGTCTCGTGCGGCACATTGCAAACGAAGCGAAGTGTGGCGCGGCTGCCTCGCTAATCGGGAGATCGCGAGAGGCAGCGCGTGGGTGACACGTGGGCGCGATTCACGACCGCCGCCGCAGACAGATCACCGCTCGTGCAGCACTTTGTTTCCGTATGGATGACTCGCTACTCTGGCGCCATATCGTACAGCCATCGTCTCCGCACAGCCCGTCTTGCGCGGCACTACGTTTTTCTTCTCTTTTTCTTCTCACGCTTTCGTTCCACTAACGACGAGAGCAGCCCTTCGTCGCAGGGTAATCGTGCCACCAATGTAAGCGGCGACAACGCCCAACGAAGCGTCACATCGAGCCTTACTCCTAGCCGCTCGTCATCGCCCTTTGCTGGAGCAGTGATCCCAGTCACACATGCTTGTGCCGCTTACCTCAGCAGGCCGCATGACCCTTGTCCTCAGCAGGCCGTTTCCCCTCCGCCCAGGCACGTACCCAGGGGGGACCGCCCCCCCCCCCCCCCCGAAATTAAGCGGCACCCCCCCCCCCTCCGCACCCCACGCCACCACTTCTCCCACACATTCCTAAAGCGCCACCAAATCAATGTTGAGACTTGACAGCTATTTGGCGGTCAACATTTTGCTGTCTTTTTCACTCCTTTTTGATGGCGGTAGTTATCGGCATCTCCTGGGTTGTGAAGCCCAGTTTTCTCATCGATTCAGTGCCCGCGCGATTAACTCGAGATGTGTTCAGTTACCGCCTATTCAACGGTCACGCGCATTGATTTTGCTTCGTCAGTTCAACCTTCTTTGTTTGCACTGATCCAAGGGCCAGGAAAGGGATACCGTTCCTAGTCAGCTGGCCTGTATGCACGAGAAACGAATTGCGGACGGACAAAATGCCAGTTGTGTTTAACTTGTCCTTTTGCTTTATTATAACCTCGAGTGACGGCTCGCTGCGACGGTGGCAGATCCTCGGAAACATATACCGGCGATATGGGTTAGATAAGGTGGAAAGTAAAATAATGGGAAACAGAGTCCATCATCAAACCCTGCAATAACCCTTAAGAGGAAGCTTTAGCTCCGGTGCTCCTATCTAAATACATGTAAAAGGAGCATTCGTTTTTCTCGGCAACCACTAAACCAAACTTGACGAGGTTTGTTGCATTAAAAAGAAAAACTTAAAATCTAGTGACTGAGAGTTCTAATTTTTGATTTACATTGTCAATTTTTCATTAAACATTGGCAAAAATCGCAAATTTTCATAAAACGAAACTATCAAGTTTACAACTGCGTAACTCAGCAAGAAAAAATTGTCACATTTATGTTAATTGCATCTAATAGTATATCTAAAGCGGGCAAAATTGATATGTTATACATCAATCTAAAAAAAATTTGGTAATGTGGAAATACAGCTTTTGCAGAACCCTTGTACACAACGTAAAAAAAAATTTACGTAAGATATAAATTGACATGTAGAATTTGTCCGCTTTGAGTGATCTAATAGATGCCGTTTACAGAACCGCGATATCTGTTCTTAACGCAGAGCTATGAATTTGTAAACTTCGCGCTTCTATTCCTTTTTTCGAACTTGCAAATTTTTTCCGGGGCAAGTTAGTCTAGCTGCAACACAGAGCATCATAGTTGCCTTGCTTCACCGACAACCTCAGGCACTACAACAGTCTATGGTTTCGCACCTACTTACTTACATAAACGAACAAAATGCATGCGTCTTTGGTATAACACAGCGCTCATACTGAACAAATCAACGAATGAAAACTAAGTGGTAACCTAGAGAAACGAAGGTGCACGTTCACTGATTCACGAGCGGATAACTTCAAGCTCAGGTAGCTCGTGAGACAATATGCTGCGCCAAGAATCTTAGTCGAAAAAGGGTGTCGATCGTCATAGGCATAGTGCCTCGAAGAAATGCGTGCAGCAGTACGACCATACCTGATTTTGCTCATTCCACACCAAACGATCAATCGCGAGTAAATCATTAATCGAAAAATTGGAGTTGGAATTGCCCCGCAGACAGCACTACTGGTAATAAAATCGCCACCAGCGCTTGTCGAATGGATTCCGTAGTGCTAAAGTCGACATGGCTAGGAGGGGCCGAGCCCTTCCTTAAAAAATCGGGGCGGGGGGGCGTTTAGCCCCCTCCCCCCCTCCTATAAGCACTACTTTCTCCGTGACCGTACCGCCGGTGATACGGGCTAAAGCCCTTTCATGGTGCTCTCGCCCGGCAATATAGACGCGATTAAGGCGCTGTGGTAACATCAAGCCGCTCTCCTTTTATTTAGCGTCTCTTTTACAACCTGCGGAAGTGCTGCGATGATGTTTCTGCAGGCCTTTTCTGCCGAAGAGGCGGAATCGGAACTAGGCGGAACCAGAACTGGGTGGCTCCTCAAACGTTGGTGCTACTTAAAAAAAAAAAAAAAAAGAAGGATGCAGCAAAACCCATCTCACGATGACTATACCGACGGTAATGCGCATAGCGTTGAACCAATATAGCGACACAAGGTATTGGCACCATGGAAACGATTTACATATGAGGCATGTATACTGCAGCGGAACTCCTCTTTCGCGCTTTTATGATGATTTATTAGCATTCCCTTTGAAACGGGGCGGTGGCAAATAACCAGCCTGCTTGTGTTAACCAGGTTGCTATACGTGCTTTTCATTCTTGCACTTTTGTATACATCATCATCTTAACATTTCTTCTCTTCCTCAAAACTTCTCTATCTACCTTGTACCGCTACCTACGCCTTTAACGGATGGTGTCACAGCAATCACTTCCCTGGTTTTTTTTCCCCCACCAATATTCTAAACGTCTCTGGCTTATCTCGACTGCTGGCCGTTTGGTGCTTATTTCCGTTTTAAATCCAAGCGCTTCTGGAAGTTGTACGTTATCTACCGGTCTCACTGGGTGAATACCTTCGCATTCCATTGGGATGCGCTGAGTGGTTAGGTCAGGTCAGCCAGGTCAATTTATTTCCTTAGAGGTCCCTTTGTCAGGGGTGTTACATAAGGGGTGGGGCACATCAATCGACGACGATTGAACGTGATGACAGACGGGACATTTGAAAAGAAGTAGATACCCTGTATAAACAAATACATACTCGCGACAAACTGTGAGTTAGAAGAAAAAAAGACATTAGTTGTTTTGGCAGAAGAGAAGAAACATCAGCAATGAACAATTCTCTTCAGTATTAGTGGAACATATGAAGATAGGTATATACATTGCATGCAATCGAAAACGCACGTTAGATAATGAATTTGTTCAAGAAAGGGTAATTAATTTGGTAAAAGTGAAGCAACATCAGCAATGAACACATGGTGGAGAAGGGCATCCAATCAGTTGCTGTTCGACAAAAAAAAGTGAAGCAGAGAAGTTAGTTGTGTGTGAACATGGCTTTAAAACTTGGAGCTGCATGATGACGAGTGCGTTGTGATATTCTTGCGGGTGAAATGATATGTGGCATACGATTAAGTGAACTGTAGAAAAACTTATGAAAAAGACCAACACTGGCTATCTTACGGCGGTGGGAGAGCGACTGTAACTCGGCTTTTTCTTTTAAGGATGATATGCTTACGTAATATGAGTAGGATGAATTAATATATTTGCTGCAAGGTTTTGGAAGGACTCAAGTGCGTTAGCGAGATATCTTTAATATGGGTTCCAGATTGGTGACGCATATTTGACTTTCGGCCTGATAAGTGATCTGTACGCCGCAAGTCTGACATCCGAAGGGGCATGACGCAAGTGGCGCCTCATAAAGCCGAGTGTTTTGTTCGCCGATGCTGTTGATATGCTGTTGATATGTGTGCCGCAGTTAAGATCACAAGAAATTAAGGCGCCTAAGTACATGAATGATTTTACTGTTTCAATGTGATTGTTGGCTAGTACGCAAGAAGGCAAGAAGGGTTTACAACTACGGGAAAATGACATATGGTTACACTTTTTTGGATTAAGAGTCATTAGCCAACGGGCACACCAGGACTGCACATGGTTGAGCTTTTGTTGCAAAGTATCTCCATTAGTGTAATTGTTAATGGTATGGCAAATCACGCAGTCATCAGTGAATATCCAAATTTTGCAAGTTACATGAAGGGGTATGTCATTGATGTATATTAAAAAGTGGACCAAGAACAGACCCCTGAGGGACACCTGAAAATACCGGAAGGAGAACGGAGTTGATAGTAACGAGTTGCTCGCGGTTAGTGAGGAATGTTTCTAGCCATTTTAATACCTCCATATTTAAATTAATAAAAAGAAAGTTAATGTAATAAGTGACGGTGAGAGCCTTTGTCAAAAGCTTTTTCATAGTCGAGGAAGATAGCGCCAGTTTGTTGATTAGTCAAGATTCGCATGAAGATAGTGAATGAGAAGAGCTAGTTGGGTCTCGCAAGAAAGGCCCTTACGTGCTGACGAATGGTATCAACAAATATTTTTTTCTGATTGCGCAAAAGTTTCAGGAGGGTTGGAGTTAGGAATGCTATACAATATTGAGTTGTTTCTATGCGAATGGTTGTCAGCATATTCTATGCGGCTCTCTAGGCTAGATACCAGACGACCAGTCTCAGAGGTAGTAGCGTACACAGCTTTTAATTCGCTTCGCAGGGGGATCAGTGCCTGGTAGTGTTGCTCCAGTTCAATCATTCCGCTAGTGTTGCATCGGAGCACAAAATTTGATTCTTCGGGCTTTGTACCTCAGTGATTCTTTGCCCAACTGTCAGCTTCTGCAACATAGCGAAAACGTCACTTATACTAGGCCCCGGATAGGTTTCGACACCGCTTGACAGCAACAGCAATGACTGAATGTCATGCGAAGCATTGTGAAGCAGCACTGAGGGCTCGGGAGCTGCACCACATTTCTTACTGGCATGCATGTTGAAAACCAGCATGTTATGTGACAACGTTGTGGCGCAGCCACCGAGCCCACAAGGTGGTCGCGATGTTTGCTGCTCCTTTATAGTTGACGAACTGGATATAGTGTCACTTTCGATGCGTGATCCCACGCTGGTTGGAGCATCCAGTATCCGAGTGGCGGTCTAGGTTCCTTCAGCGAAGCCAAGGTAGGTGAGACGTCAATCTGGTTGGGGCATCGGTATAGCGATGGCGCATGCTTCGTTGGTGTCACGATGCAATCCATCTGCAGTGGAGGCAGCAGCACGCGGCTAACAACTTTTATACACGAGTTTTTTTAGAGCGCAGCTCTTTGGCGTCCGTTCCTGGGTTTCGCGTCGTCGTCGTCGTCGGCGTCGTCGTCGGCCTCGTAACCAGCTCCGCCCCCCTTTCATCCCCCCAGCGCTAGCAGCGACCGACTGATACCGCTGGATGCCGCTGACGCCGCTAGAGAGTCAAGATAACGTGACTGCATAGAACACCGTCGCCGCCATGCAGAAAGAGGAGGAAAGGGTCCCCCCCCCCCTGTTCTTGTGTGGCGGATAGCTGGGGTTGACTCACTATCGCCGTCAGCGGCATCAGTCAGTCGCTGCTATCTCTTCCCTCCTCCCTTTATCGTGTTGTCCGCTTGCTGCGCGCGCTTCTGCCCCCATCGTTTGCCGCTGGGTGTACACGCCGCCCCCCTCCGCTTCCGCTTACTGCTGGTTGCTCTCGACGGCGGCGATGAGCCTCCGCTTCGGCGGCGCGAACTGCAGGGTCTTCTCGGCGGCGGCGATGAGCTTCTGCTTCAGCCTCGCTTACTGCTGGTTGCTCTCGACGGCGGCGATGAGCCTCCGCTTCGGCGGCGCGAACGGCAGGGTCTTCTCGCCGGCGGCGCTTAGCCTCTGCTTCCCCCACGGCTGTGACAACCTCGCGAGGCACTTGTATAGATCTCGTCTTTGAGAATCAAGCATTGGTGTACCAAGTCGAACATATATCAGTCTATTTCTCCGACCACAAAGCTTCCTTCATGACTGTCAAGAACTGTTAGTGGAGTCTTTGTTAAAGGAATACGTGTGAAAAATAAAAAAAAATTATGTGATAGCGCATACATGTGTTGCTCGATTTCTTTGCCTCAATCTATCCAAAAGGTGAAACAGCTTATTTGCTGCGCTCAAATTTCGCATTAGGAAGTAACGTAATCGTCGGTAATTTTTTTCTTCTGTTATGTTTCTACTGAGGTATTGCAGTTTCGTGGAAACCATATGACAAAAATGATGGCGTATGAGAGAACTGTGTCGTGTCTAGAGATATGAGGCCTCAAAAGAGGCCAGCAACATGTTGCTGGGTGCCATCGCACACCCCTCTACCTACCCCTTGACATCCCTCTGTTTTTATTACAAATGCGCTCAAATAGGCGTTGTGGCGCAGCCACCGAGCGCACAAGGCGGTCGCGATGGTTGCTGTTCCTTTATAGTTTATGAGTTCTATATAGTCCTTTATTTCTTCCCTACAAACACGGTCTACATATTTCTTCCCTAAGAACACCCGACGCCATCCAGCTGCGCCGCCGCGTAGCCTGTGCATGGCCTCCGAAATGCACGGCGCACCGCTGCGTGCAAACCTGAGACTCGCGGCATGCGGCAGCCGGGCTCCTCCCTAGTGCTTCTTTCAAAAGACGCTGTGCCACATGGTTGCGCTGCCGAGAAGTCCGGGCGTGGCCTCCGATACGAGAAGCGGGGAGCTCCGATGCGTGCAAACGCTGAAAATTGGACCCTCGCTTGCCGCATACCCAGTGTAGCATACGCATTGACCCAAGTTGGGCAGAGGTTCGTTGAAGAGCGGCCCATACCCAGTGCATTCGTGGCGAAGCTCGCTCGTGCGCTGGCGTGTGAGACGGTCATAGAGAACGTGGCACGTACTCAGTGTATTTGTTGCGCAGCCTGCTAAAGCGTCAGGTTGCTGTCATTGAAGAACCCGCGCAATGTGGGTTGGATTCCACCGGAGAAATTTAAAGGACCTTTCTTTTGCCATTGTAGGGTGACGCGCACCTACTGGCAGTGATGCAAGCTAACATGAAACAGGTTCACTGAAGACCAACACAGATCGAATGGCACATACCCAGTGCTCCAAGTCTGTTTCACTTAAGAGCGGCACTTACCCAGTTCCGAATCTACAGTGACCCATGACGGCGGGAAAGAGGTTCGTTGAAGAGCAGCACGTATGTAGACATTGACAAATACTAGGCAAGGTCAATCCCAATAGGTCGCGAAGCTTCGGGCGAAAAGCGGTTCAGAACAAATTACCACTGACACCAGCAAGGGTGGTTATGGGATCAGCGATTGAAGCGCGGCTATATTTGGAGAGAGCAAACATTGGGAAAGAGAAAAACGCTTTCTATTTAAGCGAGACACAGTTATATTCATTCAACGAAAATAAAATTCCTAATCACTTTTATATATACGTGACGAGTAAAAAAAAAGACAACTCTATTTTATTTTATCATTGTCAATAAATACCTTTTTATAGCGCCCATCCTAACAGTTCAGGCCGCTATCGCTTGCAGAGCAATGCAGCTCTTGAAGTGTGCAGGAAGGCGCGCTCGTAAAGTTCACTTGTTAGAAAACGCCCCCTGACACGTTGTGCTGTTTTGCTTGTCGACGTTTGTCGTAATTTGGCGACGCGGGTAGCGTCATCGTTTCTCAACGTGTTCAGTCAAAAGTAGTGTTACGATCGCCAGATGATTGCTTACTTTAGTTGTTCTCGTGCGACTGCGCAGGCCAACGGGCTTGGTGTCCGACGATAGAACCAGCACTCTACACCTAGAGCTTTCGTCGGCCTCCAAAGAAAGTATGCTCTGTTCAGGGGTGCGATTTCAGCATCCGTATAGGGCTGATCTTTTCTTGCATCGCTTTCTGCGCTGAAAGCTCGAAACGCCCATCAAGTCGAATGGCGGGGTATTTGAATACACAGCTCTAATGGCAGGCCACGGAAACAACTTTCGCGCCTTTGAGAACAAAATGACGTCACTTTTGTTTCTAACGGATATGGCGTCACATTGTTTTTTCTTCCGCCGGAAGTGTTCCCTCGTCACACAGATGGCGCTAAGCCCCATGAACTATAGACCGTTGACCATTACATCGGAAATATACGGGCTAGCAATGCATGCAATCAAATTAAAGCTGCAAGCATGGGCAGAGAATAATGGCATTTTGAAAGAACTTCAGAATGGCTTCACAATAGGTAGGCGTTTGGATGATAACTTATTTGTTCTTACTGAGTGTATTGAAATATCAAAAGTAGAAAGTAGACCGTTATATGTGGCCTTTTTATACATTACAGAAGCCTATGACAACGTAGACCGCAAAATTTTGTGGGATATTCTGGAAGGGGAGGGCTTAGGTGACGATTGTCTACAGCTTTTGAGAGAGATTTACCTAGAAAATACCGTTTGCGTTGAATGGGAAGGGATGAGAAGCGAGGAGAAAGTTCATGTCAACAAGGGACTGAGACAGGGGTGGCCTTTATCCCCGCTGCTGTTTATGACGTACATGGTTAGGATGGAGAGGGCGATAGGAGGAAGTAATATCGCGTTTAATCTCTCATACAAAGAGGCGGGCACCGTAGTTGAGCAGCAGCTTCCAGGTTTATTTTATGCGGACGACATTGTGTTGCTGGCTAACAAGCAAAGTGATTTGCAACGTCTGGCTAATATCTGTGGACAGGAAGGCAACAGTTTAGGTTTGAAATTTAGTGTTAGAAAATCAGGTGTTATGGTATTCAATGAAAACAGTGGACAGTGGCGATACAGGGCCAGGAAATACCTCGGGTAACAGAATATAAATACCTTGGTATATGGATAAACAAAGGCAATAGCTATATGGAAACACAGGAAAAAACAACAACAGTGAAGGGGAAGAGAAATGCAGCCATAATGAAGCACAGAGCGCTATGGGGATACAACAGGTACGAGGTGCTTCGAGGTGTGTGGGAAGGTGTGATGGTTCCAGGACTTACTTTTGGAAATGCGGTTGTTTGCTTTAAATCAGGGGTACGATCGGGACTCGACGGGAACCAAAGGTCAGTGGGTCGCCTCGGATTGGGCGCTCACGGGAAGACTACAAATGAAGCTGTGCAGGGTGATATGGGCTGGACTAGTTTTGAAGTGAGGGAAGCTCGCAGTAAAATTGAGTATGAAGAACGACTGAGGAATATGGAAGAAAGTAAATGCGCTGGGAGACTGTTCAGGTATCCGTACAGGAAAAACATTGATTCGCAGTGAAGGAAGAGAACTAGGACGCTTACCAGCAAGTATGCGGCCTGTAGGGTGGGCAACACAGAAACAAAGAACGTCAAGCGGAAAGTCAGAGAGGCTGATATAATCTCATGGGTGGCGGCAATGGAAAAGAAACCTGCCATGAGTAACTACTTAGGAGGAAAAAAAAACGAAATCAGGAAAGAAACAATTTATGATAACTCAAAGGGAAGCTCATTACTTTTCGAAGCGAGATCGGGATGCCTTAGAAAATGCGCCTATCAAGCGAGATTTAAGAAGGAAGAAGAAGCATGTGCTTGCTGCGGTAAAGCTAGGGAAACTATGGAGCATGTTTTATTAGAATCTGAAGACGTCTACCCAGCGGCCGATTTAGAAACCACTGACCTCCTTGAAGCACTTGAGTTCAGCGAGAGCAGGGGAAAAGTAAATATGTCCGCAATAGAGATTAGTAAGAAGCGATTGGAGGATTGGTGGAAGAAAAGTAGGGAAACGACAAAAAGACGGAGACGTACAAAAGCACAGTTCGCAATAGGGGATCAGAAAATCTTGTTGTGGAAGTTCATCGTGTTTTTTTATTTTGCTATTATTTAACCCAGGTATAGGACATTAAGCAGTATAATAGCAAGAGCTGGGTGGCGCAACCCACCGCCCCGTTCCAAAGGGGACGCTCATAACATCCATCCATCCACCGAAGAACCGTCATGCTTTGAAAGTATGGGCTTCTATGGAAGCTTCGCTACCAGGTATGTTTGCCTTGTACTAGGTGGGTAAAGTTGGTCGGACGGTCGGTCCCATTAGCACAGCACAGCAGCCCGATACCCTAACCATTCGACCATGCAAACATAGATGCAAACATAGACACATGCAGATAGATAGATAGCCTCGGAGAGTCCGTGAAGACCTCTAAGAATGCTGACGCCTTAGTAGCGTACCCGTGGTGAAGGGGTCCTAGGACCCAACATACCAATGGCTGCCTCCAGGTGACCTCGGGACCGTTACGCTGTTGGCGCAAAGAGGCACGCGGCCTCCCCTGTGAATGACTGCCGGTCACGTGGCACCAGCAATTGCCGTGGATTAGTCGTAAAGTCACTGGGCCAAGTCCAACTTCACAGGGCGTTATTCGGCGAGGAGGTAATTCCCTTGCCCCAAGGTGCGTAGAAACCTTTACCCCACGGCGATGGCTCAAGACTGTTTACGGGCTTTTTTGCACTTACTTCGATGCGTGCTCGACGCTACTGCACACGGGTCCCGGAGAAAGCGGACGAGACGTACCGCTAGGAACTGCCTGAGCTGGTCGGTGCCCATCCATGGCACGGCGCGTAGCACGGAGATGGGCTTGTAGCTGCTGGGAAAGCTGTACGGCGCGGACATCACCTGCTGCATCGCTTCCTCGGCGGCCTGCATGCACGCGTTGCGCTCTATCGCGTCATTGCGCATGCAACGTCGCGCTGCCAAATGTATTTTAACCCATTTATTTTATTTTTAACGATTCCTTCAAGGATCGCCTGGAGCCCATCGCGCGATTCGGCCTGTTGAGGTGAATTGCCCGAAGAGGCGGACGTTGATATAGCGCGACAAATCACAATGTCCAGGTGGACAAATAAAAGTGAAAAGAAAAAAAAACACGTCCCTAATTAACTTTTAATTACACGCTCAAAGGCACATGCTCCAATTAAGAACTACAGACCGAGTAGCAGCGAACTTATGCCAGCTTAGCAGATATTGTTTGTCTTAGGAGACACACAATTATTGTACACTTCCAAAATCCGCCAAAAAATGCATCGACATCACAGTTAAGGTCATCTGAACTATTTGTCGCAAGATTTTGGGGAAACTGTCAGCCGGAATGCCGGTGAATTTCGTAGCACACAGTGAGCCGAGATGTCTCGCAAGTGGTAATAGTTTTAATATTTAATTATGTTAAGCAGACGTGATTTCACTACCGCTGGGCTTCAATTTAGCTATTTGAACATGTGTGTCTTAAAGCGGATAGTAGTTAAAAAGTTCAATGGTGAATATTTTTTTTAGTTAGCTCTGAAGACATTGAAAATTATCGCACATTCAAGGTCCGTCTCTTCCATATTTACTACAGCTGAAAAGACTGTACAGCGCTGTGCGTCACACACACACACACACACACACACACACACACACACACACACACACACACACACACACACACACACACACACACACACACACACACACACACACACACACACACACACACACACACACACACACACACACACACACACACACACACACACACACACACACACACACACCCACACACACACTCTCTCTCTCTCTCTATATATATATATATATATATATATATATATATATATATATATATATAGCCAGCCAGTCAGTCCATCCGTCCGTCTGTCTGTCTGGCAACCTTAGTCTTCGTGCTGTGATGATCGTTTCGTTAACCTGGTATGCAGCAAAATTGGCATACTACTAGAAGTATATGACGAACGTAAATAACTGTTCATTACACGAACGTCATGACATATGTGTCGTGACGTTCATGTAATGACCTGTCATTTACGTTTTCCATTCACTCTTGTCATACTATGCCCATTTCAGTGCATACCAAGTTAAGCACATGACCATGAAAGCACCAAGACATAGGCGGCTAGATAGACAGATATATAGGTACTATCGAAGCGGCAAAGGTCCACCAAGAAACGCTTCTTATTTAAAAGCAAACCTATTTTATTCCCAATAGGAATGAATGTAGAAATTTTTCTTTTCCCAAATGAGCCTCCCTAAACTGTTACTGCAGGAACAATGTTATGGCATTTAAAAATAAATGGCCAAGTGTGGCGCCACTTGTCACAGACAATCTTTGAATTTGTGCCCATCAATGCTTTCGTGGGAACAATTATTTTATAGTCTATTTCTAATATGCGCTAAGGTAGGCACGTAGTAGAACAGTGTGAAACATTGGGATCCAGTCCTGATGCCAGCGATAAAGCGCTCGATATGTATCTGGGTGCCAAGCAAACACCTTCAAACCTTGAGCAGTACAATATATTCGGTCCAGCTACTCTGCGGCTAGATATCAAGCCTGCGGATACCTTTTGTGCTTTTACTGACCACAACATACGGCATGGTAGTTGCGCGCGCGATCAACCTCGACTACCTTGAACCATTCGCGAATGATGGCACCCTCCGCCTCTCAGCACCGGCTCATCTAGGTAAGTGGTTGCTCATAGCATTGGCGAGAATGGTACAAGAGTAAATCGTTTAAAACTAATAGGGCACACAAAGCAATCATCGGGATGCCTCTAGCGAAGCAACAGCTGTAAAACCTTATACATTGTTAGCGAAGGTCTCTCATTTCTTTCAGTGCTCCAGTATTCCTTGCGGTTCACTAGGAACGGTTCAGTTCTAGTTCAACGCTAGGGCGAGAAAATAATGGTTCGAACTCATTTGAATCGGTTCAGGTTTATTGGCCGAATCGAAGAATAATTACAAAAACAAAAAAAAAGACAAAAAAAGAAACCAAGTCGGCAGATCCCACGCTCTACGGGTATCGCTGTTATGCGAACCAATGTGGGGAGTCCTACCATGAACGAAGCGAATGTGAGAGCACCAAGAAATAGGCGGCTGTTTCATGACCTACATGACACGGAAGTCATGACATTCAGGTCCTGACCTATCATTTCTGTTCGCCATACACTGTTGTGATACTATGCCAATTTTGGTACATATCAAATCATAGGCGGCTCTTTCATGACCTATATGATACACGTCGTGACATTCACGCCATACTTGACATTTAACTGCGTCATACACTCTCGTCATACTATGCCAGTTTCGGCGCATACCATGCTAACGAAACGACTATGAGAGCACCAAGACGTAGGCGGCTGTTTGATGACCGACATCACACGCATATCATGAAATTCATCTCATGACCTATCATTTGTGTTCGTCCTACACTATTGTCATAGTATGCCAATTTTGGCACATACTAAGACATACCAAGCTGCACATTTAAGGTCCGTCTCTTCCATACTTACTTCACCTGAAAAGACGGCATAGCGCTCTCTCCCTCTCTCTCTCTCTCTCTCTCTCTCTCTCTCTCTCTCTCTCTCTCTCTCTCTCTCTCTCACACACAAACACACACACACACACACACACACACACACACACACACACACACACACACACACACACACACACACACACACGCGCGCGCACGCACGCACGCACGCACGCACGCACGCACGCACGCACGCACGCACGCACGCTTTGTTTAATACTTGAAGCCTTTGCAACGCTCCCATAGCCAGTGGCGTGCGTTTAGTACGCACAGACGCACGCAAAAGCTCTCGTCCGTTCGTCCTTTTCATAATGCCATCATCGCCAAGCCACCTCTGTCTTCATCCTTGTCATGCGACGACGAAGGAAACTTCGCCCACCACCACCACTGCCCATGTCGCGCTGCACTGGCGATTGTAAATTTTACTACGAAGCTGTTACGAGGTGTGCCGCTGTAGTTCGCACACTCACGGCCGCACTGGACGAACGCGCGCGCGCCGTCCCGTCCGTGTGCGTTTCTCGCGCGGCGAGGGCCGGCGTGCGACGGCGAGGTCCACGTCAAGTGTGAATGCAACGCAACGCGGCTCGGAGCCCCGATTTCCTTTGAAAGTGAATTATTGAAGTTACCCTGCGCATACCTCATTGGACGACAGCTGATATATGCGTGGTTCTATTTAACCAGTAATGCGTAATCTTTGCTTCCCTCGTCGCGTTATGAGGGATCCACGTTCGAGGTCAGCTAGGAGTTTGTGTCTACGGCTGCAGCTGTGGATGCGGGCGCCGCGGTCCTGCAACGCAGTCGCCGTGGGGAGCTCCCGTGACGTCACGAGCACCACTGGCACGCGCCGGTCAAAGTATACCGCATGGTCTATATAGTCGCGAACGGAAGGACGAAGGGAGGACTTGTTCAGCCGACCACTACACATACAATCGAACCACAATATTGCGAGCATGAATAGCGCGAATTATTCTCATTTTGGACACGCGAGACTCGCTGGCCGATAGCCACGTAAAATGTGTATACCTCCCTCATAAAAACCTCACGCATCGAGAAAGCCATTGTTAGTGGCACTGAGAATTATTCAAAGCAGATGCAAAAATTGCTTTCTGCTACTTGCACTTTTCGATAAATAGATTCATTTCTTGATTCATATCTCGAGGGGAGATAAGAAATCCGTGTATATATAACGAACTCATTACAAAACTTCGTTTAAGTTCGTCACAATGGTCGAATTCGAGTGTATCGAATTATATGTTGAAGTATGCTTCCAGCACACAAGTATGTACGTTGTAACCGGGTTCATGCCGTAGCTCATAACTTGTGCTCGCATGTAAGAAAAAAAACCCTTGCCGTGATCATCTTGCGGTGCTCGGCGGTGTCCATGGCGCCGTTGTGGAGGAGCTCGTCGATGTGTCGCCGCACGTCGTTCAGGATGCTTTGACAGGCCTGGCGGCTCTTGAAGGCCACCGCCACGCCCGGGTACTTGCTGTGCACTTCCACCACCTGTCGAAGTACCTGCATGCGCCGCAAACTGACCCGTTTTTTTCGCGACCGCCGGATGGTTTGCATAGGTGAACGCTACTATGGACTGAATGAGCTAGGCGAGAAGGGATAGTGTAACATCTTTTACTCTGAATTATACTTGAACTTGAGACGCGATTGCGGTTAAGCTGGCGCTAAACGCGCTCCAGCAACACGAGTATAAGAGTCTGCGAACGAATCACTGCAGCGCCTCAAACACTGGTGAACGTAAAAGTGCGTTTTCTGTTCTGTACATTGCTTTGAACAGCACGAAGTAAACAAAACGCACAGAGAATGGAACAGCCACGAGCGCTTTGTGTGCTATACCTACTATGCACCAGTGAAAAGAACATACGGAAGACCGCACCAACTTGTCTAACAATGAGTTGTGCTGCCGTTCGTAATTTTTCACGTTCGTATTTCATGGCTGCTGCATTGTCCTGCTGAAACTGGAAAGCTCCGCTCGAGAACTATATATACATATATATATATATATATATATATATATATATATATATATATATATATATATATATATATATATATATATATATATATCTTTTTCAGGAACCCGGATTTTGTATAGCCTGGTATAAAACACTTTCGCGTGGGGGACAATGCTACTCCCTCTCCTGAAACAACACACTGTACATACGATATACAAGTTAGGCTGCACGTAACGTCAGCTCGTATTATCGATCTAGCACGCCACGAGGGTTATATGATTTCCAGCTCACGTTGACAGGCTGAGCCAGCGGTTGCGGATGCGACGTATGTGCGTAGCAATAGGGATCTGTGTCATGTCTGTCGTGAAAGTTATTTCGACGTCACAATATTAATATCGTTTGCACTGATAGGATGCCCGTCGGACTACTGGTCTGGTAATCCCACTTGCCGGCTTAGCTAATTAATCAGCGTCCGCTGAAAGCGATAGCCATGAATGTTCGGCCAGCCCGCTCAAGCACCATGGTGCTCGAACGAGCTGGCAATACTGTAAGCCAAGCGCAGTAAAGGTTATCATGATAACGATTATCGATCCACAATCGGCTGCTAGGTTTCAGCTAACAGCCGCAGCGTGTCGCTCCCGCGGCCACCAGTGCGCGCGCATACCTCGAGGCGGTTCTCGCCCGCGTGGCAGCGAATCTGGTCGGCCATGAACTCGTCGACGGTCTTCCAGATGTTCTCGCGCACGTCCTCCTCACCCTTGATGAGCGCCAGCCCGGTCTCGTAGGCCGCGTAGATGATCGAGTCCATGTACTGGTGGATCAGGCTGATCACCCACTCCACCAGGTCCTGCACGTTGACGCATAAGAAGAAAGCGCACGATGATTCGCAGAATCCTCATGGATATGTGTGCCTGGCACGTTTCTAACAGACGCTGGCTGCGTCCACCAGTGCGGCGGCGAGATACCTTTTCCGAGCGTCCGTAAGCGCAGAGAGAAATAGAGAGAAAGAGAGAGGGACAGGAAAGCTATATTTAGTCGGATAGTGGTGCAGGACCAGGTTACAATGCACTATTAGATCGCCAGCAGGTCAATCCTACTGGCGACGTCATGGGCGCGCTTGAGGATCCGGTTTTGGAACCCCGGGTCCGAGTTGCGTACAGCAGGGTCTCCCAGTCGTCTGGAAGCAGGATTTTCTCTAATTCTGGAGGTGGGGGGGAGGAAGTGGTTTTCCTTGCATACCTAGAGCATATGGTTGAGGGTAGCTCCCTCATCGCCCACTATGCAATCGGGAGAAAACTGTGCTTGAAACATATGGGAAAGAACTACCGGGTTAGGCAATGAGTTTGTATAGTCTCCTCCAGCCTAATTCCTGCTCTTTATTGAGCTTCTTACGTGGGGGCGGAAGCCTTCTTCGTCCAAGGCGGAAGTGGTGGGTCAGATTGTGAAATGAAATTATGCTATCCTTGGCTGTTCCCAGAGCGCAGGTACTCACCGCCCGGTCGACTAAACCTCGGGCTGTCTGATTAGCCGCCTCGTTTCGAGGGTTGCCAGAATATACCGGTACCCAAATCAATTCAATGTCCCTATGTGGGGAGGTGATCTGACTAAGTATATTAAGAGTGGATTGAGCAATTCTGCCCCGGGCTAAATTGTGTATAGCCGTCTTGACGTCACTGAAAATAATATCTGTCTGTGAATTTGCAATGGCGAAAGTCATGGTCGCCTCCTCAGCCATTGCGGATGTGCGTACATGGATGGAGGCGGAAAGGCTTGCGCCATGCATGTACCCGTAATCCCTGCCACTGCGAATGCTCTATTCGGAGTTGGATATTCAGCGTCATTGACGTAGGTGACACCCCGTTGCTGTTTATAATTATATGCCTTATGGATTGCCAGGGCCCTGGCATTTCTCCTACCCACGCGGTGTATAGGATGCCTATATTTGGGAAGATGTTTAATGGTGAGCCGTTTCCTGATTGGTGTGGGTAGGTCCCTCGGTTCATTTATTTGTGGTTTTACGTTTTCGTCTAGTTTGGCGGGAACACTTCTGCCTGTTTTAGTTTTCGTGAGCCGCGCCGTCTGTGTGGTGATGTGGGCCGCGCAGACTTCTTGAAGTGTGTTATGAATACCGAGTTTGAGAGATTTTTCTGTAGATGTACAGAGGGGTAGCCCTGATGCCACTTTGAATGGTTGTCTGATTAGGTACTCAAGCTTCGTCTTTTCTGCAGCATAGACATGTAGGTAGGGCACTGAGCGGGTGAAGCGGCTAAGAACAAAAGCCTTCTCTAAGCTGCATAGATCCTTCTCCTTCACGCCCTTTCTCCTGTTTGCAATCCATTTGAGTAGACGGATTGTCTGATGGGTGGTGGTAGAAAGCCTGGATGAATAGGCTTAGTTCTATAAGTGTCTGTACGTCTGGTAGGGGTTGGCCGCTAACATTAACTGTGATGAGCATGGGATCTTGGTGTGCCCACCTACCTCTTACCTTACAGCGAATGGCGAGGAGTTCAGACTTAGACCGCGAGCAGGTGAGTCCTGCTTGTGCGGCGTAACTTTCTACTTGATCAACCGCCAATTGGAGAGTTGTTTCCATTTCCCTTTCGTTGCATTTATTGGCCCAGAGGGTGATACCATGGGCCTAGAGGGTGTGATTCATATTTTGAATTTTTGAAAGCACACCTGGAAGACGGATGAGCCCGAAATGAACAGAAATGGTGATAGGACCGAGCCTTCTGGAGTGCCTTGAGTACCTAGCGTTATTGGGCTAATGTTATTTTTCCAATTGTTATCACGGCTGTGCGTTTGAATAGAAAGGATCGGATATAATTTCAAATTCTGATGCCTGGGTTAATATTACTTAGATTTATGAGGATTATTTCGTGCGAGACGTTGTAAAAGGCCTTATTCAGGTCAAGGCCCAGGACCGCTCTGGTATGTTTGTTTCTTTCTCTGTCGATGATGTCCCGTTTAAGACGGATCATGATATCCTGAGTGGACAAGTTTACCCTGAAATCAATCATTGTGTCTGAGACGAGTGCCTTATCCTCAGCGTAGTTTTGAAGCCTATTAAGGATAAGATGCTCCACCAGCTTGCCCAGACAAGAGCTTATAAGGGAAATGAGCCCTATATTTTCTAGCGCTAGCTCTTTGCCAGGCTTAGGGATGAAAGTAATCTTGGCATGCTTCCAGCCTGGTGGGAGGGTGCCTGATTGCCACTGATGGTTGAGGAAATTCATTACTGCGATGATCAATTGAGGGTCCAGATTTCGGAGAAGCTTATTAGTTACTCCATCCGCTCCAGGTGCTGAGCCTGTGTGGGGTTCGCCTGTCGCGTTCCACACTTCTGCGTCCTCGCTATTCCTGTCTAGGTACGCATTGTCCGCAGCGATCTACTGTCTCTGGTGTTTACATATCGTCGTTGCAGTTCATTAATGAGTGTGTCCTGTGTACCGGAGTACTAGTATATAAGTCGAGCCAATTGATTTTTTTTGGTCGATGTACTGGTACTAGAGTCTAGGAGATGGCTGAGTAGGAGCCACGTCTTCTTGTCCCCAATTGTCCAGTCAAGCTATCGCAAATTTGGCCTCAGTGTTTTGTTTTCAGTCCAAGGGTATGCTGTTCAATCTCCCTTTCTAAGCGAGCAATTTTCACACGGAGTGTCCTATTGAAGGGCTATGTTTTCCAGCGTTAAGGAAGGCTGGCGTGTGTTTCCCACATCTGGAGTAATTTACTGTCCGTAGTGTTGCTCTTCAGACGCAGGTGGCATCGAGGTGACACGTTTTACATCAGAGGCAAGATCGGGGATCCAATGTCTTTGGTTAGATTGTTGGAGCGGTTTGCTCCCGAATTTTTGCGAAATTGGTCCAAATCAATGATTTTTGAGATCGTTTTGGGGGGCTTTTTGGCTTGTATTTGAAAAGTGCTTGAGATAATATAATGATCGCTGCCAAGTGAGACACCTGTGTTGGACCATCGAATATTCCCTATGTTTCTGTAAAGTGTCAGGTCTGGAGACGTGTCGACACTGACGCTATTGCCTAGTCTGGTGACAATTTGCGCGTCATTGCGAAAAGAGAGGCCATAATTTTGTGCTGCAATCCAAATTTTGGTTCCTTTGGTATTGCATTTTCCGTAGCTCCATGCGTTACATTTCATAATAAAGTCTCCGACTATAAGAAGTTGGGCTCTTCCTGCTCTTCTAGCAACATTCTGAAAGAGAACTGGGAGCTCGGTGCCTTTGTCCCTAGGCGAGCTGTATTCATAGAGGCCAAAGCAGCTAATGTTTTCATTACCCTGTGGAATGATTTAGATGAGTGTATGAGGTACAGTTTTTCCGGCCGTCTACGTTGTGCCGAATTGTTAACATATTTATCTGAATGAGAATTGCAGTTGCTGGGAGTCACTCTGTGGGTTCATCAATCGGAGATTGGAAAACCTTATAGCCTGCTAATTTTAAGACGGCGTTAGTTTCTTGAAGGACTATAATGTCGGGAGGTTTTTGAAGGTTTTGAATGCGGAACTGCATGTGGGCTTTTTTTTGTTTCGACATATCCTCTGCAGTCCCATTGCCATACGTCAATTGCCCGGGTGAGTGGAGCCATGTTGGCTGGGGGCGGGAGTACTAAGCGTGGGGAGTTGAATTACCTGAGCTGGAAGCGGCGTTTGGAGTTCTTGAAGGGACTGAAATAATTGCATAATTTGTGAGTGAAAGTTGAGAAACATGTTTTCATCTTTCTCATCAAGTTCTTTGACGTAAATGATACATTTCTCATTGGCTTTTCGTATGGTTACAGATTTAGATGAAGGTTTCTTATCTGAAGGGGCTTCCGCCATTTCTTTGGCTAGCGGTTCCTTATCGGAGGTTGCAGGGCGTTTGAGCCCATTGCTGCTGCCCGTAGTGTCCACGATTTGGTTGTCCATGGTCCTAGGACGCGGGTTACCAGCGAAGAATTTTGGCAGGTTGGTGAATAGATTGTTAACGGCAGCCTGATTAGCTCCTATCCACTGATCCATAGAGTCTAGGCGCTTATTTATGTTTCGAATGGCCTGAAGAACTTACTCAAAAGGGGAGTCAATTTTGTCTTTTTCCTGCTTCTGGGATTTGTCTTAGGGGACCCTGGCTACCCAGCTCACCCGTTTCTCGGGCTTGCTTGTGTCTTCCCGTCCCTTGCATCTCGGGAAGGAGACTACGACTTTACGCGGAGAGGTGGAAATGATCTGGAGCGGTCACGGGCGGCGTACTGCGTTCGTTGTTCACTCGCCTTGTCTTGACGTTGTTTTGGTCTCGATTCGCGGCATGGTCCGGCCTCGGAGTTCCGGTTCATCGGCTCAGCGGGCTTAAGTTGATCCGCCAAGTGGTACTTGCAGTTTTTGCTCTCTGTTGCATGTGTGCCTCCACGAACAATGCACTTAGGAGTGCAGTGGGGTGGCTCGTCAGGGCCTGGAGGTGATGGTTGTTCGCCGCAGCTGTGGATCCGCTGCTGCTGCGACTTGCTGCAGACGTCAGCGCCGCGGTGTCCAATAATGCGGCAATTAAAGCAGGTTTTGACTTCTTCTCAGAACTTATCGCACTGGAACGATTCCAACCACAAACGTCACCAAAACGGAACGAGCTTTACCAGTCCTTCGTGCAGAAATTATTGGCAATTCCGGATCGCGACTTACTACAGCGTCCAGTTCTGCATCGGGCGTTTCTCCCAGGTGACAGGCTTCGCAGATAACAACCCTGGATGATCGAGTCGTAGGGTGATGGAACATATAACATAGCCGGAAAATCCTTGCCTTCCGGATTCACGGATTGCAAACGACAATAACTTCTCAAGCGATCGGGATTCTTGGTGCCGATAGTGATCATGTTGTTGTTTAAGTTGACTCGAGCACAATCTTCCTTGAGTTCCGGTACCGGGTCTAGATACACTGAGACAGCGATTGCCTGAGGAAGTGCTCTGGGGCTTTAAGCCCGATGCTCAAAGCCTCTTGGTCGCACGACTACTTTATGGTAGCCTGCTGGCAGAGGGAATTTCGGACGCGCCTTCGATGAGGTTGACTCCTGTGGCGTCCATCTTGGCGCTGCTTCTTCCCACCTTCCAGGCACGGGCCGATTGCCTGGATCCGATGTGGCTGTGCTTCTGGTGGTGTCCCAGAACTCGTTCCCAGCCCTCTTTCTAGAGCTGTTTCGAGGAAACGTCTTCACCGGCAAAGGAGTATATTCCGTTCTTCTTGGCTTAACGTGCTTGCGTTGGCGCGGTGTTACCGACGAAGCGTTGGGGGACGCTAAGTCTAACACGACCCAGCGTTCCCGTACACTTGGTGATTCAAGAAGCCGCTAGAGTGGTCGGCGGATGACCCACCTGCACATAAAATGGCTTCGGCTTTCCGGGAGCACTGTCCGATATCACCACGGCATGCGAACAATTGCCTACGTGGCGAGTAGCAGCCCTCGAGCAGCATCGAAGAGCGGAGCACACAAAAACACGTCTGCTCCCTCCATGGCGTCATGAGTGTCTCCTCCGTAAGCGCAGAAAACAAACGATGCTTTGTGGCGAGACAAGGAGAGCGCACTTGTGACTACAACGCCTTCGCCGGGCTGAATGGCCGAAGGCGTAACGTTGGTCGGTGCACGACGAGATCGAAAATGGATAAAATTAAAACTTTTCATCATCTTCCTTTCATACCGGAGCAGAGCAGTTGGAGATGTGCAGTCGAGGAGGAGAGAGCTGCCGAGCTGGCAGCAAATAGCAGCCGCAGAGCGCGTCCTTGCTTCCCACGGACGCAATGCGATAATTCTCCTTCCCTGATATTTCTGCGAAGTACCAAGTTCCCGTGCAGGGAGAGAAGGCACCAGGAAGAATTTGCAAGCTCAATTTTGTACGCTAGATGCATTGCAACAGTGTGCATGCAGGACGAGGCATTGTACGCAAAGGTCGCCGACAACATTAAGCGCGCCAGCCTGGGAGCAGGTCGGGGCAGCTGCAGTTACCACGTGTAACGCTACAGAGGTAATATAATAATATTTGGGGTTTTACGTGCCAAAACCGCTTTCTGATTATGAGGCACGCCGTAGTGGAGGACTCCGGAAATTTTGACCACCTGGGGTTCTTTAACGTGCGCCTAAATCTAAGCACGCGGGTGTTTTCGCCTTTCGCCCCCATCGAAATGCGGCCGCCGTGGCCGTGATTCGATCCCGCGACCTCGTGCTCAGCAGCCCAACACCATAGCCACTGAGCAACCATGGCGGGTACGCTACAGAGGTGACCTTACACAAGTGGCTTGCTCTGAAACCCTCGCGTGCTCATTATCGCGCTTCGTCACTGACTTCTTGATTCTTGCAGGATTCAGTTGTTTCTTGCGGATTCTTTTTTTTTTCTTCTTTACCAGCCGTGCTCTCATATAGCCACAACGGTTTCGCGGCTCATATTCCGCAGGCCTGATTTCGCATTAAGCGAGGAAGCAGCCACCGCCGAGGGGGCCACCGTATAAACCCGAAGCTGGAGCGCAAACGCACACACTCGTGCTAGAGCATATATATGCCCGTGCGTGTTGCACTACAGTGCAATTCCAATGCCAGGGTGTGGCACTACTTTCACGCGGCACTGCCCCAGATCGCCGCCAGTCAGCGCTGCAAACGCGAGGCGGCGCACACCACGCGTCGCCTCACCTCACCGTACTGCGTCAGGTGCACGAGGCGCATGAGCATGGCGCACAGGAAGAGCGTCGCCAGCGCCATGCCCACGGTGCCGTCGCTGAGGCGCCCGTCGACCACCCTCAGCGCCAGCTGGAGCCCGTACAGCCCGGAGCATCCCACGACCAGCAACAAGTCCAGCAGGTTGTACTGCTCCATGCGCACGAAACGCTGGCCGTACACGAACACCTGCGACACGAAGCGTGCAATATGCGAAATGAAGCCGAACCCGAGGTTATAACGAGCAGGCTTACGTGAGCTAAAGAAAGTTCGATATATAAGCTAAATTACGCACACCCATCGTCGTCTACATGAAGAGAAAACTCAAACGAACTTTTGCGATGTGTTGGTTATATACGAGTTTGCTATCTACCGTGGAGAAAAAAAAAACAAAACAAGGAAGCAATTAATTTATTGGAAACATAAATGTTTGGTTAATATTTTTCGCAATTCTTTGCTGACTTCACAACTGTCCAGCGATTGGAGGACAGCCCAAATTGTGTCCATCTTTGAAAAGGGAGACCGCCTGACACTAGGAAATTACTGTCCTATTTCATTAACTTCGCAATGCTGTGAAATTATTCAAGATATCATAGCTACTAATATAACGAACTTCTTCGAGGAACGCTGCATATTGACCAAAGTTCAGCATGGGTCTCGGAAAGGATTATCAACCGGAGCTCAACTCGTCACATCATTTCATTTTCACGCATTAACCCTCGACAGACACGGTAGGATAGATATGCTTTTCTTGGATTTTTGCAAAGCCTTCGATAAAGTTCCTCATAGTAAATTCATTTCCAAAGCTGAAACAATAAGCAGTCTACATATACTTTTTGTTTTGATTTCAGCCTACTTGAATAATTGTAAACAATGCGTTGATGTAGCAGGTCAACACTTGGGCTGTCTTGCAGTCACATCTGGTGCACCTCAGGGCAGTGTGTTATGCCCTTTGCTCGTTATATTATATATTAATGATATTGTTGATCTTGTTGGCCCTGGTGCAGAAATAAGATTGTTTGCTGATGATTGTGTTTTGTTTAAAGAAATTAGTTCCACTAACGATTACAACAACCTCAACACTAGTCTGAATGGTGAATGAATGGTGTGCAAAATGGGCAATCACCCTTAACACGAGCAAATGTGCCTGCCTTCCAGTAACTCGCAAAAAAAATCCGCTGTCATTCACCTACATATTAGGGCCTTCGCCACTACAAGAAGTAAGTTGCTATAAATATCTTGGTGTAACGGTCACTTCAAACTTTCTTGGGTATTTATGTGTCCTAGTAGAACCCTGGGAGTACCCAAGAAAGTGGTTGGGAAAACAACGCCGCGGTAGATCAATTGGTAGAGCAGCGCACGCGAAATGCGAAGGTTGTGGGTTCGGTTCCCACCTGCGGGAAGTTGTTTTTTCATCCACTTTAATGTCCATTAATTCATAGTTTCTTTATTTGATTTATTAATCACAAGTAATTTCCCCTATGTTGTCCTTGGTGCCAGTGTTTCTTGGCTTCTTATGATATGACTAATAAAAATCGGGACCCTCGGTTCAACCCCTTCCTTCTCGCTTATATATATATATATATATATATATATATATATATATATATATATATATATATATATATATATATATAAAAACGAGACGGAAGGGGTTTAACCGAGGGTCCCGATATGTATATATATATATATATATATATATATATATATATATATATATATATATATGCTTCCGAATGCAGCAACTGCAGTTCAAAAATCAGGCATATTTCTGCGCCGTCAGGAGATATCTAGACGCCCACCACGAACGAAAGATTTCGTGTACACTATATATGGTATGTATAGGGCCATCTGTTGGCGCCGTGCTGGTGATGTGTACAGGCGAAGCTTCTCACCATGATGGACATCTCCGTGGCGAACGCGGCCAGGTAGGCGGTCTGCAGGCCGATCGCCAGCAGTGCGACCCGGTGGTCGTACATGGGCAGAAGCAGGACGCCCCCGAGGCAAGCGGCTGCGCTAACGGTGACCGAACACTGGACCAGGTCGTAGCGCGGGTGCTCGAACACCTCGACGACGCGTTCGCGGATACTCATCTCGAACGAATACTCGCCGCCCTCGCCCCGGTCGGCGAGGCCGTCGCAGCCGAAGTCGTCGCCGCCGCTGCCGCTCTTCAGCAAGGACTTCTGCGGGAGTGTATACACGGGGGCTTCTATCCACTTCAGATTCAACAGGCACCAGTGGCATCAAGGCCGGGTGTAAGGATCATCATCATCATCTTTTTTCATGCTCGTTACAGGACGATCAAAGGCCTCTCCTAGCGATCTTCAATTACGCGTATTGTGCTAGCCGGCTCTGTTGCAGACATATATTCTGCAAACTTCCTATTCTCACCAGACTGTATATATATATATATATATATATATATATACCTAGACCCTTTTCCATTACTCAAGGTCTTTACCTTTGCCTTGGCCGCCTAGTCCACTACTATACTAGGCCGCCTGGTTATCTGCATTACACGGCTTGCTTAACTTAGAAGGGTGATGGTTTGGGCTAGTTGGTTTTCTATGAGACTGTGTGGTGCAGCGCGAAGCGGGACAGGGGACACAGGGAAAAGCGCTTGTCCTAGTTTTTTCCCGTGACACCTGTTCCGCATCGCGCTGCACCACACAGCCTGCATAACGTAATTTCTTCCTCTTAATATGAAGTAGAAGACACAGTATACACAATCTTGGTCTCTAATACGTGCCTCCTTATTGCTGTTTCATAACGTTACGAATATATACGCGTATCTTGCGTTCCGCCGGTGGGTTGCAGAGTCCTTATTAGCTTCTTGTCAAGCTTCGTTGATGCCATAACATTAGGTTCTTTAATTCCAATTTCAAAAGCACTCTGAAGCTATCGCTTAGGGTAAAGTTTATCCTCAGTAACTACCTATGCTCCAAGGATGCATTTTTAGCCCGAATGGGCTCTGATTCAGCCAAGAGATGCGCATTACCGAAACAGGTGACGTCGTAACATTCTTGCACGCTGCACTGAAACTCTGAGAAGTTTTAGTGCGAGGCTTAACTTTGCTTTCACTTTCACCGATTGTCCCTTCAAACGAAACTGCCATTTGTGTGTGTGTGTGTGTGCAACCAGACGCGTTGCATGTCTCGCAACGCCCGAGCTGCCCAACAGGGACAGTACGAAGGCGGCGACTCGAGCACGTCTCGAGAGAGTGCGTGATTGCCATCGTAATAAAACGTGAGTATAATTAAAACGCGAGCTTAAACTAGCGTCTTCAGACATAAAGCTAGCCTCGTACAAGATGCTTGTCCTTCCAGTGTTAGAATATGCCTGCGAGGTGTGGGACCATTTTTAAAGGGCCCCTCATCAGGCCACATGGCAAATTTTGGTTATACACTGGAATTTGCTATACGCGCCCCATAGGGGGCGTTCTACTGCAAGAATTTTTCAAACTGTTTTGTTAATAGCCGAGGCAGAAATATTTCAGAGCCGCGAACCCCAGGAGGCTTGGCCACACCACCAACATAACGCTCTCTCCACTTGCCTTTCGTCTAGCCTCCGCAAGCGAAATTCTTTCCCTGCGTTCTCCCATGACGGAGCCAGATGATCGCGTGACGCATACGTCACGGGCCCTGCTTTCTTCTTTTCCCTCGCTTTTTTTTTCTGTTGCGAGGCGCACTTCCACTGACGGTCACTCGCGCGAGCTGTTTAGTTTGTCTCGTTTCGCGCAGCGCACTATTTTTCGCGCTGTGCACGAGAACGCCTTACAAGCGGTATAAGTCAGTGCTACATGAACACAAAGACAGACGCAAGCGGACCACAGAGCATGATGGAGCGCTGGAACACAGTAGAAAACTACATAGTTTCGCTTTCTCAGCACAAGACTGCACTACATGGGAAAAGGCAGACGAAACGGAAGCACAGCTCTCTTGCTACGGTACGAAGTGAAACAAAGACACGCAGAAATTCGGTTTGTAGGTTTTACTATTTCTTGAAACTTTAGTTGGTCAATTGAAACAACAGATCAAACAAATAAATGTTGCTGCCTCGAATGATTCTCAAAGTCACGTGACTCTATGAGCGACGTCACAGCACTGCCATGTGCGTAGGCGCACTTGTGCGATATACGTCAACTCTCCGGCTGGGAGCGCGGTGCCCGTGAGGAGAAGGGCAAACGGGGTTTGGCTTGAAATTTAAGCTTATATCCGCGGCGCACAAGAATGTTGAATTTATGTACTTAGCAGAAACAAGTGTTAGCGCGCATTGCACGCACTGCGCTTGTCAACTCAAGATTGCCAGACCTGCAGGGGCGGCTTGCACAAACACTGAATAACAAAAATAATAACGAATGTAGGAACTCGTTCTTAAAGGTTCCACAGATAACGCCTATAGGCGTTGTCTATGTTATACCAATGACTTGGTCGCATGACTAAAGCAGGTGTAGAGATGGTTTCTTTTCTTTTTTCTATTACAGAAGGTAAGACTCCGTGATACCACTTTATTATGATGCAAACCTGTCTATTCTTGGTCAGAGAAGGAAAGACTTGCTCCGTTTCAGTGCATATTGAATGCTTTAGTTCTGGGAGACAGAGGTAACGATATATAAGGTTAAAGAAATGACGCGGATTGCTTGCTATAAGTCTAACGAACATGTGATGGAACTACCATTTCACAAAGAACTATTTCAAATTCTCATTTTTTCGTCGACCGCGCACGAATTAAATCGTCTTCCAGCTTGCGTTAGAATTGCCGAAAACCACCCTTTGTTCTCATCCTCGTTTCAGACTATATTCAAGAATAGCATTTGGATATAGTGTTAGTATAATTAAATTTTATTGCATTATTTTATCTTGAAAGGGCAAAATTGTCATCCAGCCGACTATAAGCCCATACGAGTTTCTCAGAAAGAAAGCTCACAGTCGAAGATATTGTTCTGGTCCGGTATTACGCAATGCAAGGGCGAATTTCCTCCACTCCCGGTTAGCTCAGATAATAGAGCGACCGCTCCGGAAAGGCGCTGATCCCGGGTTGGATCCCCGAACCAGGACGAAATTTTATTCTACTGCCAAGCTTCACCTCTGGGAAACCCATATATGGGCTTCCTTTGTATAGCTTCATGCTGCAGTCGTCTGAATGGCAATTTTTTTCTTTCAAGAACTTTCATCCGGCCATGCGGGCTCCCGCTAGACTGACGTGCTAATGCATTACGCAATACTGCTCGTGTACGGATGAAACTGCGCATTCCTACTCATGTTGCAGATGTCGTAATACTGTTTCCTAAGCTTTCGGAGCGCTGCTCTTAAGGACTAAGTATAGTCCCGCGTAGCGTGAGCGCGCACACGTTACGTCACGTTGGCGAGAACAGCGTCTACAGTTCGACCGGCGGTTCCACGTACTGGCGCAGTCAGCGTAACCTTGCAGACGCGGCCAACGCGCTCCGACGCGCCCGGCGTCACGCGACGCGCGCCCGCGTGCCGATCACGTCGGACTATAAAGGCGCGGCGCCCGTTCCTACGGCGAGCGTCTGCGGCGGCGGCGTAACCGAGCGAACGAACGCAGTGAAAGATGAAAGCGAACGCCGAGCGCAGCAGGGGATGAAAGACCCGAGAAGGAAAGCGGAGAAGAGGGTGCAGCGGAACCATGAGGCGGAAAGCGGAGGAGGGTGTGGCGAAAGCGTGAGGAGAAAAGCGCAGTGCGGCGAGGATGGTTACGAGATGGCGCCAGAGTGACGCGCACCGTCTGGGAGGTCTGACGGCGGTGGCCGCTGTGAATCGCGCGCCCACGCGCTGGATCTCGCGACCTCCAGATAAGCGAGGCAGTCGCGTCGCACTTCACTCCATTTGCAACGTGTCGCACGAGACAGACTGTCCACGCCAGCCAATATATCGCGAAATGAAAATAGCTATAGAGCTGCGCTGAAATTTTGCATTAGGGAGTATCGCAATCGTCGCGGTGAGTTTTCTGTTTTCAACATGATGGCAAGCATAGCTTTTGTATAGCATTACGTCATTGAAATGACAATGCTTTATTTTTGGGGTACTGATGTACCAAAGTGTTATCGTATAGATGTACTAATGTCTTCATCTGATACTGTGTTCAACGCTCCTATCTAGGTTCAATGCTAGAGTGACAGTATCTTCAAATAAATAAACAAATAAATAAATTGACAGTCACTTAAGTAACCTTACGTCATTTGAATGCGAACGCATTATGACTTCACTAAATTCTAATTATCGCGTCACCATGATACATGACGTCATACATTGTCACGTGTCCTTTACAGCTTTACCTTAATCCACTTTAATCCACCTTGCTCTAATTTGTGCCAATTAATCCAGGTTGCTCTAATTTGTACCAACCTTAATCCATTTTATTCCACCTAGATCTACTTTAATTGACCTTAAACCACTTTAATGCACCTTAAACTATATTACTATACTTTAATTCACCTTCATCCAACTTAATTCATTTTAAATTACCTTCATTTAATCTACTTAGCTTTAATTAACTTTATTCCACCTAAAGTCACCTTATCTAACTTACTCTGTATTGCTACCGAAGTCATACAAGACGCTGATGGCGTATTTTTGGTACCACTGGTTGCTGGACACAACGCCGGCTTTGTCGCCTCATGGGACATATAATTCTTTCGCAATAATAAATGCTTCGCCCCTAAGCTGTAAGCATTTCAAAGCGACTGCAAGGTTTAATGTTGCGCTCTTGCTTCGCGCACGGCGTCCTGACCCATAGCAATACGCGGGGGCAGCATGGCGCAACAACTACTGCTGTGCAGTGGAAACAGCGCCATAACCGATACCAGCCGTGTCACAACCACGGAGGAAGAGATAGGAGGGATCACACCGTAACGCGATGGAAGCAATACCTGTCGGCCCAACGCGTGATCACACGTCAAAGTGCACGGCTGGTTTTGGTGCGCCCTGTCTGCAGGCAGAGCCACGGCAGGGCAGCCGAAAAAATGCGCACCGAATAAAAACATGCAATAAAAACTACTGGCACAGCTACTGGAAATCAAACATCTCAGGAAATATGTATTCTTGCTCCGTGCTCTCGACGCAAGAGGTCACGTGTTGGGCGACCATTGTGGCTTCGCGAAGCGTTTCGCTTGCCAAAGCTGGCTTCGTGACGCAATACCCTCTCCTGTATATTTGCTTCCTCCACGGTCACAAACGCTGGCGTAACGAGGAACGGCGGAAGCAGCGCAACTAGCGTCTACCGCCGGCGTTTATCACCAGCCAATGAAAACATGAGATTGATTTAGCTGGACGTTTACCGTACTGTCCGTTCCGCTCAGACCAGTCTATAGATGGACCACGGTGTGACGTGTGTGCTCACAACGATATAATGCCAGCAGCAGCTGTAGGCAGAACGCTGCCGAGGCGATAGAGCGGAGCCTTATGGTGCGTTCATTTCACTGCCGCGTCCCTCCGTCTCTGAAGACCATCTAACTGTGTTCCAAAGCGGCAGCCACATGCACGCGATATTGAGGCAACCGCGACAAGCGATGTGACAGGCGCACACTGTCGGGTCGCGGCGTGGAGCAACCACATGCGCGGACACGACACCGCGAAAAAGAGTAGCGACAGATTTGCACTGATGTCCGAACAAGTGCCATCGTGTGTCCGTAAAGGAGTCTCAAACGTACCATCGAGGTCACTGTTTTAACGATCGTGCATCATCATCATCATCATCATCATCATCATCATCATCATCAGCAGCAGCAGCAGCAGCAGCAGCAGCAGCAGCAGCAGCAGCAGCCTGGTTACGCCCACTGCAGGGCAAAGGCCTCTCCCATACTTCTCCAACTACCGCTGTCATGTAATAATTGTGGCCTAGTTGTCCCTGCAAACTTCTTATTCTCATCGGCCAACCTAACTTTCTGCCGCCCCTTGCTACGCTTCCCTTCCCTTGGAATCCAGTCCGTAACCCTTCATGACCGTCGGTTATCTTCCCTCCTCATTACATGTCCGGCACATGCCCCCCCCCCCCCCCCCCCCCATTTCTTTTTCTTGATTTCAACTAAGGAGGAAATAACTTTATTGGGTCCTGAGGAACCCCTCCCCACCCACTCTTGGTTTAGTGGTCGGCAGGTTTCAACTAAGCTGTCATGAACTCGCGTTTGTTCCCACACCCAATCTGCTCTTTTCTTATCCCTTAACGTTACATCCACCATTCCCTCCATAGCTCGTTGCGCCGTCCTCAATTTAAGCAGAACCCTTTCCGTAAGCCTCCAGGTTTCTGCCCCGTACGTGAGTACTGGTAAGACACAGCTGTTATACACTTTTCTCTTGAGGGATAATGGCAACCTGCTGTTCATGATCTGGGAATGCCTGCCAAACGCACCCCAGCCTATTCTTATTCTTCTGATTATTTCACTCTCATGATCCGGATCCGCGGTCACTACCTGTCCTAAGTAAATGTATTCCCTTACCACTTCCAGTGCCTCGCTACCTATCGTAAACTACTGTTCTCTTCCGAGAGTATTAAACATGACTTTAGCTTTCTGCAGATTAATGTTTAGACCCACCCTTCTGCTTTGCCTCTCCAGGTCAGTGAGCATGCATTGCAGTTGGTCCCCTGAGTTACTAAGCAAGGCAACATCATCAGCGAATCGCAAGTTGCTAAGGTATTCTCCATTAACTCTTATCCCCAATTCTGACCAACCCAGGTCTCTGAATACTTCCTGTAAACACGCAGTGAATAGCATTGGAGAGATCGTATCTCCCTGCCTGACGCCTTTCTTTAATGGGATTTAGTTGCTTTCTTTATGGAGCACTACGGTTGCTGTGGAGAAGCTATAGATATCTTTCAGTATTTTTACATACGGCTCGTCTACACCCTGATTCCGCAATGCCTCCATGAGAGCTGAGGTTTCGACTGAATCAAACGCTTTCTCGTAATCAATGAAAGCTATATATAAGGGTTGGTTATATTCCGCACGTTTCTCTATCACCTGATTGATAGTGTGAATATGATCTACTGTTGAGTAGCCTTTACGGCATCCTGCCTGGTCCTCTGGTTGACAGAAGTCTAAGGTGTTCCTGATTCTATTTGCGATTACCTTAGTAAATACTTTGTATGCAACGGACAGTAAGCTGATCGCTCTATAACTTTTCAAGTCTTTGGCGTCTCCTTTCTTGTGGATTAGGATTATGTTAGCGTTCTTCCAGGATTCCGGTACGGTCGAGGTCATGAGGCATTTCGTATACAGGGTGGCCAGTTTTTCTAGAACAATCTGCCCACAATCCTTCAACAAATCTGCTGTTATCTGATCCTCCGCAGCTGCCTTCCCCCTTTGCATAGATCCCAAGGCTTTCTTTACTTCTTCCGGCGTTACTTGTGGGATTTCAAATTCCTCTGGACTATTCTCTCTTCCATTATCGTCGTGAGTGCCACTGGTACTGTATGGACCTCTATAGAACTCCTCAGCCACTTGAACGATCTCATCCATATTAGTAATGATATTGCCGGCTTTGTCTCTTAACGCATAGATCTGATTCTTGCCTATTCCTAGTTTCTTTTTCACTGCGTTTAGGCTTCCTCCGTTCCTGAGAGCATGTTCAATTCTATCCATACTATACTTCCTTATGTCAGCTGTCTTACGCTTGTTGATTACCTTAGAGTGTTCTGCCAGTTCTATTCTAGCTGTAGGGTTAGAGGCCTTTATACATTGGCGTTTTTTGATCAGATCTTTCGTCTACTGCGATAGCTTACTGGCATCCTGTCTAACGGAGTTACCACCGACTTCTATTGCACATTCCTTAATGATGCCCATAAGATTGTCGTTCATATCTTCAACGCTAAGGTCCTCTTCCTGAGTTGAGGCCGAATACCGGTTCTGTAGCTTGATCCGCAATTCCTCTATTTTTCGTCTAACTGCTAACTCATTGATCGGCTTCTTATGTACCAGTTTCTCCCGTTCCCTCCTCAAGTCTAGGCTAACTCGAGTTCGTACCATCCTATGGTTACTGCAGCGCACCTTGCCGAGCACGTCCGCACCTTGTATGATGCCAGGGTTAGCGCAGAGTATAAAGTCTATTTCATTTTCTAGTCTCGTCATTCCACGTCTTCATAGAACTGTACCGTGTAGAAGTGTATCGTGTATCAGATATAGCCTTAATACGCTATCATCGCTAGTGGATATCTGTTCCATGCCGAAAGCGTGAAATGCCGCGGTATCATCTGGTGAGTAAAACCTAAAAACACTTTCGCAGCTCTCGGTGGCGTCTCAGAACCTAACACAGGCTAAACAAACAAGCGATGTCAATAATAATGACAAGACAGCGCCGATACTTTCTCCTCAGCTTGAGAGGAGACGAGGCGAAGCGATGGCAAAGCATTACTATGAATGCGAAAGCATTACTTGGGTCGTGAAGCGGAAAATTCTGCGGCGTGGCCGGAGAAAGTACGAAAAGTCACGTGGTCAGAGACGCGCTCGTGCCACTGCTCGCGCGTTCGCCGTTGTCGTCTTCCGCAGCTGGCTGCGATGCCGCTCGTCATGCCAGCGTTCCCATACTGCCCGCCTCTCTCTGCGAAGGCGCTGACGGTACTGACCAAAGAGATTTACGATAACAAATTATGAAGTGATTTAAAAATAAAAGCTTGTTGTTTCGGGCCAGAATATTGCCATTGGCTCAGTCGTCATATCGCGATCTCCCATAACCAGTTGTCAAGACGTTCAATTTTGATCCTAAAACGAGCGACACAGGCTGACCCGTCAAGAATAATCTGCATGGCAAAACTGGCCATTTCAAAACCGCTGAAAGCGGAAAGAAAAATTGGAGGACGCTTAAGCTTCGCCTTCAATATAGTGTACTAGAATAATGTCCTAGTGGCGCGAGCAAGAGGGAGGGACAATGCGCCGGCTGAAGCAAATGCCAGTAGCCGCCGTCGGTGGCGCTACTGTGCTTTTTTCTAGCTGCTGGCGCGCGGTCGAGCCGGCTCAGACGCGCTCTGCGGCTGTTTGCTCCGTGTGTTTTCCGAGCCGTGTTACGTTCAACGTGGCCATGCTTGTGAAAAACAGTGGATGATTTGAAAAAAGAAGGCGTATCCCTGCATCTACTGCAGCACAGGAGGTTCGATGCCAAAAAGAAAGACGGACACCCATTTATACGCTCCGGGCATGCCGCAGCGATTATCAGGGCGGTCCTAAAGCGTCATTGTTCGCCGCACCAACGGAAAATGAACTTGGGAAGAAATGGGAGAGCGCAATCTGCGAACAGCAGACAAGCATCTCACGGAATCTTCAGCGGTATTTCATTAAAACTTCTTTCTGGGAGAGTTGGTGCATACTTGACATAAGAATTCCGTGCTTGTGTCTCGTCCTTGTTACTTTGTGGTTGCATGTGTTTGCGTTGTTACAATTTTTTATGTTCAGTGGTATGTGAGCGCCACTTTCAGCCTCGATACATTTGGAGGGATTACGTCGGCATCATCAATGGCACCGAAATGCGACTTCCACGTGGGAAGCTGTCGCTGGCGCCTGGCGCGGTGCCTACCCTTCTGCCCGACTGTACGTCCTACCTTTCTGTCGCACCTGTTGAAGAGAGGCCAGAAAGGAAGAGGCCAGCCGTAGAAAGTGCACTGATGGTAAGCACGAAGCCACGTAAGAGCGCACGGACCGCACAAAATGAAGAAAGAGCGGGAGAGCGTCAGCTCCGCCAACCACTTCGCGAGATACTGGTCGAGTCTGCGTAAGATGAAAACGGACAGTTTGCGGAGAATGAACCATTCGCAATTAGCTCGCTCCAAGTAGTGAATGTTCCCTCAAGCTCTGGTGCCACTTTAACTGTGGCAACGACTCAACCGTAGTTTTCGCGACAACGTAGGTACAAAAGCAAGAAAGGCTCGAGATATTGCATGAGAAATTTCTGCATTTCAGTGGGCATGAAGACGAAGTGTCTGCTCAACTGTACTTTAGAGGTGGGCTGTGCCAAGACATATTTGTACGCTCCCTTGCCGCTGCGAACCATTTGCTACATAAACATAAAAAACATAAAAAATTGTAACAACGCAAACACATGCAACCACAAAGTAACAAGGACAAGGACTCTGAGAGCCGCATCATCTGCCAAGGAATAATGCCTGAAAGTGACTTTCATGACCTTTCACGTGTTTTAACTCGAGGTTGCAGCCTGCTGCTGTGGTATTTGGGGCTACAGCATCCAGTGACAGCCGCCTAATTTTCTATATCGCTGGTTGTGGCGAGAAAGTGCATTTTAAAGACAGGCTGTGAAGCCTGCCTGAACTTACTATTTATCAGAAAATGGGCAGCAGGAAATTTGAGGCTTGCAGAGTTTGCCATATGAAAGACAACGGTAGTTTGTCATATCCTGCCTCCCCTATATACAAGTTTATGATCATCTTGGACAAAGACTTCATAGTTTGTTTTAGTCTTCTTGAGTTGCACGCAGACCGTGTTTTAGATGTTTTAGCTAGGTGTTGTTAAAGCCAGGCTGCAGCATCAACTTGGCTGCCCTGTACACTTCGAATCCATCACAGCAGAACTCACTGCTTTCTACATCACAACCAGCCTACATTTCTTCACAAAAAGCGTGAAGAAGTGTAATGAAAGAAGGCGCCCTGCAGGCATCAAAATATATTAAGCTAAGTTGATGTTCCTAGAACTCCATGCTACAAGGTGTTTTTTGGTCATGTGTTTTAACAGTAATAGTTACTTATAATGGGATTTGATGCTCGGTGTCTAGGGAAGGTACACTTTAGGGTTCCATTATAGCTGTGCTATTTTAATTGTGAATAAGTAAAAAAAGAGTAACCTGGATTTCTTTCGAGCGTCACTCTGACAGTATGTGCTGAAGATGCGGCGGATTTCTTAGGAGCTAAAATTTCGGGAAAAATTGTGAGTTTGTATGTGCGCAATTGCATAGTCAAAAATGAATTCATTCCGGGGTTTAATGTGTAAAACACACTAAGATCTAATTATTAGGCACGCAGTAAAGAAGGGGGGGGAGGGAGACGAATAATTTTGACCAACTGGGGTTTTATAACCGGCAACACGGACATGTTTGCATTTTCCCGCTATGAAAGTGCAGCCAACGAGTCCGTTATTTAATCCTACGCCCTCGGGGTTAGCAGCGCAACGCCGAAGTCTCTACGAACTTTCCTGTCATTTGCGATAAGCACGCGATTTAAATGGGGTGGTAAATATAGCTCCACAGAAGCAAGGCAGGCCCAGATATATTGGCTTTCGAGCAGTAGATGAGCAACAAGAAGCTCAGTGAATTGCCAGCTGGCACATGCGATACGACGAGCGCAATGAAAGCGCCGGACTGTGCGAGAATACGCTAGCAGACGGCATTGTCGATACTATGGTCTCGATGTGGCCTTCAAGATCTTCCTTTACACAATACTTTGTTAAATACAATCCTGTTCTGTTATAATGAAAGAACCATGTCCGTAAAAAACACTTAATAACACGGACCGCCTCAATAGCAACGCATATGAGAGCAGCCGGTCTGCTAGAAAAGGTCGCAGTGGCGACACCTGGTGGCGTCAACGGAAAGAGGCACGCGCGCCCCTTTCCGGTCGTGTCACTAGGACATTATTCTAGTACACTATAGCCTTCAAGAGTGGAACGCGACAGCGTTCCCGTCGACCCGCCAAGGGGTCGTAGTCGCTGCGCTACGGCGCAGCGACTACGCGCCCCGCATCGGACGCGGTGAGCGTCGAGCAACGCAGCGTTCGGCGCGACAACGAAATGTGCGCCTGAGCAAGCGACGCACGCCTGAGCCTTAAACAGCTCGTTTCTAAGGCAACACCGCGTTCACTAGAGGCGCTTTTGTACCGCTTTGAAGCATCGAACTCGTGGCTCAGTGGTAACGTCTCACACTGCGGAGACCCTCGTTCGATTCCCACCCAGCGCATCTTACAAGTTGTTTTTTATTCATGAAAAAAAAAGTGCCTGCTGCGATTTATCGTTCACGGCCAACGCCACCGACACCGACAACACGGCCAACGCCACCGGCCGACAACACCGGAAGCGTTTTAACGCTGTCGCGTTAAAACGCTTCCTCTACTCCGCCACATCTTAACGTTAATCGATTCCCTGACTAAGATGGCGGCGGCCGGCTTCAATTTCAGTGCACCGCCTCCACTCCAAAATCACTTTTTTTAACGTCCTTTGTACTGACCCACTGCCAGTCAATGCGATGATTTCGGCGAGGTCTGTCACGCGCTTCAATGGGTGAACCTTTGACGGAGTTCGTACAAAAAGTCACGTGGTTGCGGAGACAGACCGCGCCGATGGCCGGTCCTTAAGGCCGGCGTCGCGGCGCTGCCACGGAGGGTGCGGTAAATTCACTGAGTTCTTTCGTGCGCTCCGATTAACGAACTTTCCACTTCTCAGTCAGTAGCTGCGCCCGGCTCCTTTGGATGGACGTCCACGCAAGCACGCGAATAAGGCCGAGGCACGTGATGTGAGAAATGATACACGGCAACGTGAAAACAATACCATTACGTTTCGTAAAGCGAGTCGTCATAGGGAAGACGGTCTCAATGCTTTCGCATCCATCGACGTAGGGATACCTAAATGCTCTCGACTTTTTTAATTTTCTTTTGCTGCAAGTTGCAAGGGCAAGTTTAGATCAAATCAGGCGGACTAGTCGCTTCCATGTTGTTGCGCAGTCACGCTGTCGCCGGCGGATGTCGCCGCGTGGGCTTCTGGGCGACAAGCGACATTCTCTGGCTGGCCAAAAACCGGCGTCGCGAGAGTGAAAGAAATTCCGCTATGCGAGGAAGGAAGACCAGCGAAGCTGTGTTGCTCAACAGCTATATTAAGCTCTATATGGTGGTTATGCTACATTGGTTGAATGAAGGCACAAACACATAACTTCGTTGGCTGTGTCGTCTTTTTTTCTGCTTTCTTCTTTTCCTTTTCTAAATTTTCTTTTCTTTATTTCCTTCTTTAATTTTCACATTTTATTTATATTTTACTTTATACACATACACTGACATCTCCACGCGCATCATCATAGACTATAGAGTTTGGGCAACAGCGTTCATCGCTCCGGAGCATTGTTTTAGAGCGAAAGCTCTATTCCTCGAGGTACAAATCCCAAGGTCGGTCTCGGCACGAGTTTGACCTTCCACCGCCGGCGCGCAAGTGTCAAGGTGTGACGTCACGTCACGTGATCCGCTGCGGAGAGGCGTCGCAGCTGCGCCAGGCACCGCACACTCTCAACTTCCAGCGATCGCCAAAGAGGGCGAAAAATCAACTGCGGCGCATTCCAGCATGATGCTCTGTCATTTCTTTTTGGTTGTTTATAAGTGGTCGCCAGCCAACGCCTAGGACGTGTTGCTACCGACATCAAGAAAGACATGAAAAAGGAACGGACACTCCCGTCGAGCCCAGCGGCCAAATTGGCTGTAGTGCACCAAGCTGCCGTCATTAATACCTGAACCACACTTCCGGTTTCGGATTTGGGCACGTGCGTTTTGAACGCTAGCTGGCACACGTCGCGCCGGCTGCACTGATCGCCGTAGCATCTGATATTTCGCTTCTACTGCTCAACCACGCGTGCTCTGTGGGGAATCGTTTTATTATTTAGTAAAAATGATTGCGAACTATCTTTACAAGCCTGCATCGAATCTATTCAACGTGCAATTACATAAGGTAGACGGACAACGCCTCGCGAAATGATGAGAGAGAGAGATGAAGAGGAAAGGCAGGGAGGTTAACCAGATATCAGTCTCCGGTTTGCTACCCTACATTGGGGATGGGAGATATGGGTTAGAAAGATGACAGAGAGGAAAACGCAAAAAAGAAAAAAAACACGCACACATGGACACACACACACACACACACACACACACACACACACACACACACACACACACACACACACACACACACACACACACACACACACACACGCACGCACGCACGCACGCACGCACGCACACGCACACAAAAAGGCGTTCCAGTTAAAGACGTTTGCGAAGGCCGGTAGATCGCAGAAAGCGTAATAGCGCTTGCACGGCCTTCTTCTGTGACATTAAGTTCCTTCGGTGGTGTAGAATTCTTTTTTCCGATAGCGGTTGCTCGTCCAGTTGGTTAAGTTCGTGGCGAAGGCATTCCCTCTGTGGTCTGTACTGCGGGCAAGCACACAAAATGTTCAATTGGTTCTTCATAGCCCCAGTGGTAACAGTTCGCGGTGTGGGTCATCCCTATGCGGTATGCATAGGCAATTGGTAAAGGTAACGCCCAACCACAGTCGATACAAGAGAGTGGCGTCTCCACGGCGAAGCTGTGACGGCGCTCGGAGACTTAATGTCGGGTCAAGGGAGTAAAGTCACGTATTTCTTAAATGTGGCTCATTCCATTGCGACGTGGTGCACTGCTGAGCAAGCAGGCGGAGCTTCCGTGCTGCGTCAGTTCTAGAATTAGTACGTGGTGCTCTTCCATATGGGCTGAGCGGTGTTAGGGTTGGCGTCTGACACCACGTGTTGAAAAGAATTTCAACCGACCATCTCACACTGCCTCGTCGAAATGAGGCGTGACTTCGCCTGCTATCGTTGGCGTCCCGATCCACTTGCAGAAAGAACTTTCTCTCACCCGACCTTCTTCCACCAGGCCTCATCGAAATGAAGCGTGACTTTCTAATCCGCCATGACCGTTTCGAGTGTCTGCCTGTCTGCCGGAAGTCCTGCAGTGTACAGGCCTCTTTTGTGTGTGTATGTGTGTATGGGTGTGCGAGTTTAGAGAGACCCTTTTCTCGAATTGGACCCAGAGGAGAACTTCCACGAACCCGCAACGCTCAGAAGAGGCGGACAGGCGTCTACAATTCCAGGAGGCGGGACGACTTCTTCCTTACAGCAGGCTCGGTTTAACCAGAGGAGGAGGGGCCCTCTTTCTGTGCCGGTCACGTGACGTCGACTGAAGCAAGATCCCGCCCACGATTGTAGAGAGCCTATTTAAGGGGCTCCGAAATGTACTTTTAATCACTTCATGCTCTTCTCATTTTCTTTCATCTACCTTTGAATAAACCATGCAAGTTTCGCACTAGAAATCGTCTCGCCCTTGCTTGGTCGCCATGGTCTAGCGGATGCCTGCAGCCCGCCGACAACGCCACGCTACCCAATAAGTAACGTCGGTCGAGCTTCGATACGCAGGCGTCGCTACTTCTCGGCAGCAGTACGATACGCTGCCCTGGAGCATGCAACAGCGGGCAGCTTGATCGGCCCGTTCATTGCCGATAATCCCGCAGTAACTTGGAATCCATTGGAAGGTTATTTCATGGCCGGCATCACTTATATGGTGTAACGTCCCTGTAATGTGAAATATTGGCTGCTCGTGCGGTCCGCGTCGTAAAGGTGACAGTACAGACAGCAGTGCCGCCTTCGAATCGCAGAATACCGTCCACTTGTGTGGCTGTTCATTACCAATGTAATGAAGGGCAGTTAAGAGTGCTGCGAGCTCTGCTGTCGTCAACGTTGTCGATTGAGTCGTCTTAAATTTGATTGTTGTGGTCGTCGCTGGTGTCACGACTGCCGCCGCGGTGCTGTTTGGCAAGACAGATCCATCAGTGTAGATATGTGCAGAGTCACGGTATATAGCTCTCGTACAAAAATAGTAGTGTGAGCTGTTTCAGGGCTGATGATGATAGATAAGTTTTTTCGTGATGCCAGGTATTGTGAGGTTGATTTTTGGCTGAGTGAGGCACAATGGAGGAATCGAAGGTCTCGCAGCCGGAGTGAAACACGATGGCAGTGATTCATCATGTGCGGTAATCGTTTGGCTCAAAGATGCGCGAGGTCTGTCCGCTGGTAGAGAGGCTAAGTGGTGACGAGGAGTCCTGGTTAGATGCCTTGTACGGGTCCTGAGCACTTCAATGTCAATGTGAGCCTTGACAAGGTGGTCTCCAGCGATTGCTATCGCAGCCACTGTTGATGCACTCCGAGGCAGGTCTAGACAGATCCGGAGCGCTTGAGCCTGAACACTTTGTATTGTGCATAGATTCATTTTACCTGTGTTGGTTATTGCTGGCAAGCTGTATCGCAGAAAGCCTAGGAAAAGCACCCTGTACAGTTGTACCATGGCACTTGTCGACATCCCCCAATCTTGCCAGTGAAAAACTTGAACAGGTGGCAGGTGCATATCAACCGCTTTTTCACGTATGATACGTGAGGGCTCCATGACAAGTCCCTGTCGATTATGACGCCTAGAAACTTGTGCGATCGAACACGTGGTATTATTTGGCCGTTTATCATTGCGCTGTAATTTGCCATGGGTTTGCGCGTAAATGGCACTAGTGCGCATTTCTCGGAGGAAATTTCCAGGCCTCGATTACGGAGGTAGATAGCAGTTTGGGTGGCGACTCTCTGAATTCTCGCTCGCAACTGTAGGCGTGTTACAGCAGACGTCCATATGCAGATGTCATCCGCGTACATTGATAATCTGATTGTGCTTGGCACGTGCTCAAGGAGAGCAATTAGAGTTAGATTAAATAACACAGCGCTAAGTACACCGCCCTAGGGGACGCCGCGGCAGCTATAATGTAGAGAAGTATGGCCTTCCTCGGTGCTTACGAAAAAGGATCGCATAGAGAGATAGCTCCGTATCCATTGAAACATCCGACCACCCTCTCCTACGACTGCGAGAGCAGAGAGGATGGCTTCATGCGTAACGTTGTCATATGCCCCTTTCGCCGAGGAACAAAGAAGCGCAGAGACGCTTACGGCATTTTTCATGCTAAATGTAGGTGACCAGGTCGACGACGTTATCGATTGATGATCGATCACGTCGGAAGCCTGCCATGGCATACGGGTAGGTGTTGTGGTACTTCAAGTACCACTCCAGGCGTCCTAGGGCCATCCTCTCCATTACTTTGCCCACACAGCTTGCCAAAGCGATCGGGCGATATGATGAAAGTTCCAACGGCGACTTGCCAGGCTTCAACAGTGGAACAAGGCGACTTGTCTTCCAGCTTGTTGGTAGCGCACCATCTCTCCAAGATTCATTGTACAGCTCAAGCAGAGCACCTATCGCTCGCTCACCCAGGTGGCACAGAGCTCGGTAGGAAATTCCGTCAGGTCCTGGCGCTGATGCACGGCCACACAAAGCTAACGCTGCCTTAAGTTCGTGGATTGAGAATGGTAAATCCATGCAAAGATCACGTGGTGGCGGACGACTACTCGAAGGCGTTGGAATGTTGGGATCTGGGAGTTGGCCGGATAATCTGGCGCAGAAATCCTATGCCACGTCAATATCCGGTCTCTTTTGAGTAAGGGCAAGAGCCTTGAATGAACACCGCTGTACGGGGAGTGTCCGGAGATCGCGCACCTTTCTCCATAGTTGCGATAAAGGCTTGCGTGGATATAGCGACTCACAGAATGCAGTCAAACGTTGCGATTAGAGCTTGTCTAACCGGCGCCGGATCTTCTTTTGCGTGCGTCTGGCGGTCCGTAAATCGTCCACTGTCTTCGTACGTCGGTATCTTCGTTGAGCACGTCATCGGATTGCTTGAAGTCGTTCTAGTTCCACATCAAATTCCGTCAGTTTCGAAGAGCATGTGAGAGTGCGCATAAAGTCTTGCACCACGCTCTTGATTGCCTCTTCCAAGTCGAAAGATGGATTGGCGTCGCAGTGTTCTTCCATCACAGACTGAAATTTAGACCAGTCCACTCTTTGGATCGTATCTCGTATTTTGGAAGGGGACAATCCTCTTATCTTGACGTACGTAGGGATATGGTCACTTCCGTGCGTCTCTATGTCCGCAAACCACCCAGCACGCCTGTCAAGGCTTCGTGAGACAAAAGCCAAGTCAAGACAGCTGCTGTATTAGGGCCACGTAGAAACGTAGGGCTTCCATCATTCAGTAGCCAAAGTTCATTACTGGAGGCGAAAGATACCAGAGCTCTGCCTCTCGCGTTGACCTTCGAACTTCCCCAGAGTGTATGATGGGCGTTGAAATCTCCAATGATGACCCAGGTATCGGGAGTTGAGGATAGGATGTCACGTAGTCTTTTCTGACCAAATCGACTTGACGGAGATAGGTAGGCGCCCACAAAAGTAAAGGTAAAATTCTTTTTCCTTATTGTTTGGAACATATATTGATTATCGTCGTTAGGTGGCACAGGCTGATGAATGTAAGTGAGGTCACGGCGGATAAACACCAAAACCTTACTGCTTTCGCCAAAAGTTCGCGACATAAACAATTCATATCCAGAAAGCCTGATCGGGTTCGATAAGCTCGGCTCGCAAATGACGATAGTCGGAAACATATTGGCATACACAAAGTGACGGAAATCCGAAATGCGCGGTCTGAGTCCGCGGGCATTCCACTGAACAATAGCTGCTTGTCGGACCTCATCCCTGAAGGACAGTGGCTGGGGAGCCATGATCTACTCAAGGGTTGCAAGCACCGGACTCAGAACGTCCAGTACTTGGAGCGCACTTCTGGCAGACGGTGTGTGCATGTTGCTTAGCAACACGCGAGTGGCATTCATTAAAGGCCGAATGAGAGCTATCACTTGCTCATCTGTTTTCCGTGACTCCTTGGATACAGCACCTTGCCGTACTGGGGGCGGCTTCTTCTCCGGCTCTTCTGCCGGTCGTGTACGCGGAAGTGGCGGCCATTCCTTTGTAGAGAGAGATCTGACAGTTTTCTCCCTTCCGACATCGGCGTTTGGGGTGCTGGAGACTTCCGCTGATGGTGCTGCGTGACGAGTTGACTTTTCTTGAAAAGTTGATATCCTCCGTCGTGTAGTCCATCGACGGTGACGTCGTCTACGCCGCACATTCCCTGCGGCCTCTTTGTGGGTAGAGCTGTCTCTCACCATTTGTTTAAGAATGGTGATCTCTTTCTTGATCTGGGAACAGTCTTTGGAAGAGGCGCAGTGATCACCCTGACAGTAAGGACACTTCAACGTGGTAGCGCTGCAGTGGTCTTCAGAGTGGGGTTCGGCGCATCGAGGGCACACGGCGGTATTTCTGCAAACACCTTTCACATGGTCAATCTTCTGACAATTGAAGCATTGCATTGGTCCTGGAATAAATGGTCGAACCTGGTGGCGAAAGTGGCCAGCCTTCACGTAGGATGGAAGTCAGTCACCTTTGAACGTTATCCTCACACAACGTGTGTTCCGGAGGCGACCGACATGCACAATGACGTTCTGTTCACTTGCTGGTTTTGTTAGAACTGGGAGGTCTGCGTTAGGTATTTCATTGTCAATGTCATAGATGACTCCTGTTGTTGTGGCACCATTCGCTGGCACGATGGAGCGGACCTTGATGTTACCCAGCTGCGTTACATGTCGTAGTATGTTCAGCGCGCTCGGGTTCATAACATCGATTGCCAGGATATTTCGCCTAGTGTTTATCCTGACATCCTTGATCTCGTTCGGCACGGTGTTTTCTAGGTAGACGGAGAGTGCATGCCTGTTTAGGACGCGTATGTTGTCAGTAGCGTTCTGTGGTACAAACAGGATGGAGTGAGGCCATCGTTGAGGTGCAGTTTTCACGGTTTTCGAGATGGACGCCGAAGATCCGTCGAGAACACTTCGTTTGGCCTTGCGGTACTGGACAAGTCGAAAGCTGTCTTCTGAGGACTCGTCTCCTGATGCGGAGCACAGCTTTGTGCCTTCGCTATCACTGGATGTATTTCCTCGCTTCCTCGAACTGATGTCCGCGGGTGAACGGGCACCGTGAGGGTCCTCGGGGTGCTGTACATCCATCACCGCGATATAGGGGGCGGTACACCCCACAAGTACAGTCAGAAGTCCAGAAAAGCACAGAGACGGGCAAAATGTGTTCCACAAGAGAAACAGTTTGTTCTATAAAATTTTGCTCTATATAAATGCTTTTTTCTAGGATTCTTGTGCATTCATCCAATGTTTTGGCACCAGTAGTTCGCACACGAAGCTCCACCGGAGGGCATCTTAGATTAAATCAGAAAACAATAGTAAGAACGATGCAAGCGCAAGGAACAGACGAGATGGATTCACCTGGCTCCCGCTACCCATGCACAGTGTTCTGGTTTCTATTACGTGAGAGAGCCTTACACAAGCGTTCAATTAACAACACTCGAGGTGAGCATTACAACTTTGTCAAAATGAGCTTCCATACCTTACAACTGTTATTTAGAAGTTTAGTTTCTTTATTTTATTAGCGAAGAAAGTGTTAACGAGCTTCGTCTTACGAGCAACGGACGAACAGGGATGCCTGCGCGGCATTTTGTTCCCGTTGCTTCCGCCACCGTCGCGCTGCCGACATATTTGACGGGCGAGGGGGCCAGCGGGGAAGGAAGAGCCTGGCGCCGCTTTCCACCTCTCCCTGTGCGACCGTGTGTGTGAGAGGGGCCGGCTCTTCGGTACAACGGTTTTACAGCGAAACTGTGAGCCTCTCGTTGGTCAGCATTTTTTTTTTGTGTCCGCGTCCGTGGGCAAGAATGTGGACCGATTCCGGAGGTAGTGCTATAATAATAATAATAATAATAATAATAATAATAATAATAATAATAATAATAATAATAATAATAATAATAATAATAATAATAATAATAATAATAATAATAATAATAATAATAATACCTTTATCCATGAAAACAAGTGCTACAAAGTGCCAAGGGATTAGGAAAAAAAATTGGTAAAAAAGCAACTTGTCTGGCCCTAATAAATAGAAGGTCCAAAAGGCAGCAGACGGCAAGGAGCGAGAAAAAACATGAATAGAAAAAAACTAAACGAAAGAGGAAGAACGAAAAAAAGAGAAAGGAAACAGAGAGTAAGGGCATATAGCACCAAGGGGGATCTCATTTAAACAAATTTGCTTCGCATATCAAACAGCTCGGGTAAAACAAACGATATAGATATATAGATACACACAACTCTTTAAAAAAGAAGATTAGATACACTGTCAAACCCAATTCTTGGGGCGATAGAAACTATACAGTTCTCTACAATTAGGTACATCGATGGACGCAGACCTGAGATTATTCAGCAAAGTGGGGAGAGTAAAACAAATCATCTGGGTTACCATAAGTTGAACGCATATGCGGCACATATGCCAGTATTCCAGGGACCTGGTGTTATAACATGTGATGTTGTGTTTTAATCTAGCCAGAGATGAAACAAGGCTTAAGTTCTCTTTGGTTTCTTTTAGGTATCCAAGAGCAAGGCGGTAGTTAAACATATCACTGACTTTCTTTACCCGAAGTTTTTAAAATAGGGGCTCAGATGGGGAGCCAAAGGGCATATCACTAATTAAGCGGACAGTTTGCTTTTGTATTACAAGCAAGCGGTTAATATTTGTAACAGCTGTGGTGCCCCAAATAAGGCAGCAATAATGAAGGTGGCTTTGAGGAGCGCTTTGTTTTAGTGCGAGTTGGAAAATGCCGGTCGGAGAGCACACAAAAAATGCTCAAGAAAGTTTCATATGCGAAGTAAACACAGTTTGACTGAAAAATTGAACTCGAGTCAATATGTCGCAGTTCATCACGAAATTTCTGCATTCGCAATGGGGTAATTAGCCGGGTGGAAAATTCACATGGGGAATATCTTTTAATGTTGTGGTTTATACTGAAAGCAATTGGCATGTGATCACTCAAAACAAAGGAACAGACACCAGCTTTCGTATTACACTCAGGGGAATTGGTAATAAATAAATCAATACAGCTAGGTGGCTGTGTGGCCGGTCACTCTTGTCGGCAATGAGATAGCATTTGAAAAACCGTAAGAATGTAATAAGAGCTTAAAGTCACGACACATGGGGGTTAATGCAGGTAGGTCAATATTAAACTCGCCACCCCAAATGACTTCGTAGTGATTATTAGAGATATAAGTAAAGAAGTTTTCAAAGAACAGAAAGAAACCGCTCAATGTTACCATCAAGCGCCGTATACCGACCCCGCTGCTCAGGTGAAGCACGCTTCAAGCTCTCCGCAAAGTGAAGCGAAAAGTGCATACACTCTTTGGAATCTCGCATGCAACATACAGAACACCATTCGTTTCAATAACGAGCAAGCAGAAAACAAGCATCCGAACCACATATTTGATGACTAGGCCGACAAAGATTGACAAGGGCGCTCTGCGCCACTTCTCGATGCATAAGTCCGTGCCGTAGTGGTTTGAATATCGGGCTTCTGTACTAGAGGTCATGTGATCGAATCCTGCCGTCCGACAGTTTCAATAATGCTTATTCATTTACTACGCAGCACCTTGTTGAAAATGACGAGTTTACAAATTGGCGTAGCCGCTTGAAGCCAGAAGGACGAAGTTTTGGCAAATCCACGTACTGTACCCATGATTCCCGTGCTGGCTGAACCACCCCGATTGCAGCTCGCGTAAACATTCCTGTTGCGGCACGGCTATGGGTAGGCCACACAGAGTTAGGGCTCCCGAGGAACAGCGTGAATACGAAGAACATCGAAGGGAACTGAGAAACGTCAATGTCAACAACGGTGATGCGCACGGGCCACAGATGAAAATCTTGCCCGAGAAAGCCGATCGCAAGCGTCAAGCCAGGGACGACCCGAACGCTCTTGCTCGAGAAGCTCAGCGCAATAGACAACCCCGGCAGGATGAGGGCGTCCGCGCCAGAGTTGCGGAACGCAAGCGACGAGCCCGCCAAGACGACGATGAGCGCCGGTAAGCTGAGAACGCTGCGGAACGACAGAAGTACCATGTGGATCAGCTGGCCAACGTCAAGGGGGCCGACACCAAATTCAACCATCAGATCGTGGGCAACGCATCTGGCGTATCATGCAGTGTATGTGACCGCCAGTGATGTGAAAGTGACCTGTATATGTCGAGAATGAAGGACGCTGCGAAGAAGAAACGGCTCTCTCTGTTCTCAGGGGGGCGCTCACACGTCACAAAGCTCAGAGTGTGCACTGCGGAAATTGTAGCGGAACCCACCACGATTTACCATGCAGAGCGCGCACAAAGCGATCCTCGCTGCCATTACTCTAAAGCAATAAAACATCTCATACCCTTATTAGCAGGTGCAGTGGCCTTGCAACAGCTTCGCTGGAAGTCCACTTCCGCAGGGCCGGGATGGTGAGCCAATTTTTTACTCACTATAGCTCAGATTCGGAGAGCTGCTCAGCTTTTCACGTGCGCGGATGTTCGTGCAGATCGTCACGTGTCTTCTACAGCGATAGGCTTGATTGCCATTCGTTCAGACGCCGAGCGAAAGCCGATGATGACAGCGACAGCGTCGCTTTAGTATACTACTGGCAAATTCATGGCTTTTCGTATAGAGCGCTCTGGCAATGCTTCAAGGTTCGTAGAAGACGCAAACTGTCAGAGATACCGAGTCGTCATTGGAGTCTGTTTATGTAGTGGTTGCTATTTTATACAGCTATTGAATCGCTGCTGGAGCGCTCGGAAACGACCAGCCGAATATGCCCTAAGATTCGATGCGAATGCTTGGCTTGGTCGTGCCGTACCATTGTCCCATACCTAAGTAAAGAGCGGACACTCGAGCCGTTTCGCGGCCTAGCAAGTAAGGGTCTGACCACTCGCCAGGCGGCGTAGCGATTGGCGCTTCCACTTCACATCAAAGGTTGACGGCTTATCATACGTATACGGGTTCACGTCCACGCATCCCGTTTCTATAGAGGCGTTGGTGGTGCGCCGGTCACGTGCCGATATAACGCCCACTCCACCGCGCTTTTCCACGCGTCGCCTCGCTCGTGCGGTAAGGTGTTTCCTTCTCTCTGCAGAGATAATTTTGTTGTTTTTTTGCGTTAAGAACATTGTCAGGAAGACGTTTGTTAAGCTGGGTGAGCGTAGCTTGCACGTGTAGCATATAATCTTAACCGCGGCTCCCGTTAACCATGCAGCCATCCGTTTTGTTTTCGAACCCATCTTTTCCGGAAGAGCACGTGCATTGCTTCAAACGCGTAATTTTCTATAAGTCCCTCGCAAGACCTTAGGTTTAAAGTAGAGAACTTGTTATATGCGGCTCACCCGTACCATCACACAAATGTTTCATTTGGCGCGGCTCGAGCAGTGTAATGCGCATTTGGGATCGTTTTGTGAAGGACGTTTACCTCACTGCACGCGGCATGCGCCTGGCCCGGTTCGCAAGTGCCACTTTTACTTGACGCGTAGCTTGTCATTGTTAAGGCATTCTTCTTCTAGTTTGTGTATTTACCAAGCGTGTGATCCAGCATTTTTTCTGTCCAATTCCCTATGTAAACAACCAAAAAATAAACTTTATTGTTAGGAACCGCTGCTTCCTATTGTGTGCAACTGAGAAAAGCGGCTCAGAAACGGTGAAAGAACTGCAATAAAGAGAGCTCTGACCCAGTGGCGTAGCTAGGTCGTCTGGCACCCGGGGCCCATAGGTCTTCTGTCACCACCACCCCCCCCCCCGGGTGTAGCCGGCGGAAAGAGGGGTGTCTTCAGACGTATATGACACCCCCCCCCTCCACAGGCCCCTTGCACCCGGGGCCCACGGCCCCCCGGCCCCCCCTATTGCTACGCCACTGCTCTGACCGCATTATTTTTGCAGTCTGCATGAGCTAATTCTGCGATGCTGGTTCTTCGAGGAGCTTGGCGGCTTTTCCAGTAAAAAGTTTGCGATCCGCGAGCTTATTACGTCCATTTGTACGGTACGCTTAAAAACGAAATATTAAAGCTCTCGCGCTTCATTAAAAACGACGTACTGAACACTTTTGCGCCCAAGGTAAACCAGAATCGAAAGCATCGTTATCGAAACCAAAACCGAGCTAAACCACCCGTCTAAAGTCTCGGAAGACGAAATTAGCGATCTGATTGGCCGCTCAGGGCGCTGGGGGCAGTGCAGTAGCTCGGCCGCAGGGCCCTGCAGGAGTGTCCGCTCTTTACCAGTATCATTTTATTTATTGATATTTAATATTACCCTCAGGACCAAATGCATAAAAGAAGGGAGTAAGTTATACCAAATGAAAGAAAGAAGCAAATATAAGCAGTTAGAACGTTTAAGTACAAAGGTTTCTGATTATGTAGCTTTAGCTTGGGTTTACAACGTGATGATAAATCGGTAGCAAACTAAGATATTAAAGTGGTAAATACAAATGCACTTAGGTCACAACCATACAGTAAACAGCAAAATAATATATCTTTCTCTATGCCCGCACCATGCATGATAAACGCACATGCGTACTGTCCCGTCGTGTCTCAAAGCCACTTCTAACAAACGTCCGTGGTACGCTTTAGACCCGGTCGCCCGGCGACGTTGTGCGCACGTTTCGATTTCGCGAATTGTTAGACGTTGTATTCGAGCTTCGGTTACGAAGGCGACTCGGTCCATGTGCAAGAAGAGAGCACGTAAACTTTACATTTTTGCTATCACCCAAGAAGAAACAGTCAGCCCAACACACAATTCTTTCTTTGTAGAAGTATACGTATGAACTGTAGTTAATGAGACGCACTTTTTTTTCGGCAGTCCACACTGCCATGGACGCACAAACGCGTCGCGTTTCCTTCCGTGTGCTGATAATATGCAGTGTTCAATGCGCAGGAGGACCTGCGATAATGATTTTTAATGTTTTTATTCAGGGCATATAGTGGGAGATGGGGACAAGAACTGCTGAGGAACGTTTTGTGTGCAACCACAAAAATAATGCATGCTTGAACTCTAAAAACGCAATTATATGTAGCGAATATTTGCTACATATAGGGAATAATCCGTAAAGATGGCAACGGTGTTGGTAGCTGTGGCACATTGGTCCCCCCCCCCCCCCCCAATCACAAGGAAGGGGTCTCACACTTCGGCAAGGATCCGCAGAAAACAAATGACACGTAACGTTTGCGACACTTTCGTATCCAGCTATGGACAGCACCTATTTGTAGCTATCTACAGCAATAACTGTTACATGTACCATTTCACCGCTCGTACTGATGCTGTTGTTGCTTGCGCGTAAGTACTGCTGCGCTGTCACAAACACAAAGTTCGTGCACATTAAACGAAATGGGATAGAAATGTCTATCGACACCTTATCAGGAACACAGACAAGGATACACGCTGGTCTGATAAAATGCTGCAGTTATCGCTGTTGGTTTTCACCCAAATTGAGGCTTTCTTGCTTTTTCCTTCCTCCACAACAACTTTACGCGAAAGGCCGAAAGATCGCACGCCGACGCTTATTTTACATAACGGGTAGCGGGATCGAAGAAACTCGTTCTCTGATGCCCAGCGGGCGGAAGTGATGCGGCGCACGCTTTACATCGGGTCCTCAATTCTGGTAGCTGGATTTCTTATGGACTCAAAAACCATTAGCTGGGCTTGAGCACAGCTAATGCCGCCGATTCCCGTGATGTCGCCGATTCACGTGATAGCAATAATTAAAGGCACAGAGACTTGCGTTGAGGTTGGATGGAAACATTCACATAAGTTTTAACTTTAATGCGAAGACGTCGTTTATGGAACTCGCACTTTAAGTGTTCCGCAGTTCAGGAAAGTTTTCACGTGGCGTTACGGACGGTGCTCCTCGGCGTGTAAGTACCCGAACGTGGCAGCCCTATATGACGTCAATGATCCATATTATCACGCGTACACGTTGTTTTGCTTTTTCGCGATGACCGTGTTTCAGCGCATTATCGCTGTTACGAATTCAATTGTCGCTCAGCGCAAGACGCGCCTGGCGTGCTGTCACGTTTCTTGCTTGCACAGTTTCTGGACGCGCCGAATGTGGCGACCACAGTATATAACGTCAATGCAAGCTATCTATAATATTTCTTCAGATTTCCAGGAACAGAAGTGCGCAGCGTAAAATATTTTCACGGAAACAAATGCGTTGGCAGTTTCTGAAGTGGCTCTAAACTTCACATGTGTAACTTTTCCATAAAACAATTATTAGAGAGTCCATATAACGGATACTGGCGAATCAGATAAGTAACTTAGCTAAAAAAAATGAAGATTTGAGTGGCTTAAGGAGGACGTGAACAAGACGCCGCTGGTGACATTCGTTTACGATGCCTCAGTATTCGGAAAGCTTGCATGGCTCTCCAGTTATGTGAATCTCCTTGTGTAGTCAAAATGTATTCGTAGCACAGCATTCCACAACGAATATCGCGAGTCGCCTCATTTTTACGCGCACGACACGCAGTCGGGTGTGCGTCTAAATCCTCGCCGACACGGCGCAGATCGTGAATGCACGTGTAACGAAATACGTGCAGAGTAATTTATAACCGCACGCGCGAGTAGCGTGAAAAATGTCTGATTCTATATCGACCACCGTCGCGCGTACCAGCCAGTTGACCCACGGGGGCACGGCAATCAGCTGCCGGATCATGTCGATGTTCAGGTACCTGCGAAGGAGAGTGGCATAGCATGAAGCCTCGCCCGTTTCATGTACGACAAAAACATGCTGCGTAACTACAACGAATTAAAAATGCGTGTGCTTTTTTCTTTGCCCACGTAGCGAAAAGTTCGATAGACCAGATGTTGCCGTATCAGAAAGTTTGTACGCAACAGTTTGAAGCGACACTGAGGAGCAATATGAGCTTAAGGTGTACTGGAAAATTACGTTTCTGCAACAACCAGAAGGCCACTCTTATGGAAGAAAAAAGAAAGGTAAAAAAAAATTACGAACCCTTCCCCTACCGGGAAATGGGGGTAAGCGAAGCTTGTCCTGCGTGCTCCTGACCTTCGTCACGTTTAAGTAACCCCCATGTAACGGTGCCGGATTGCTTCGGCCTCCCGCTACTCCACCTCGGGATCTTCTCGTTGCTGTCAGGTTGTCCGGGCTTGGGCGGCTCTAAAGGCGCGTTTGTAGTCCTACGTTATCAGCGCGCGGGCGGGCGTCGTTACACGATGGGCGCGTCGAAGCGCGTTGGCCGCGTCCGGTTACGTTGGCGGCGCCAGTGCGTCGAACCATTCGTTGTACTATAGACCCTGTTGTTCTCGCCAACGTGACGTAACGTGTGCGCGCGTTCGCGTCACGTCGGACTACATTTAGACCTTAACTTCTGGATCGACGCGCCGATGGCTAGCCCGTTCACGGGCGAGTTCTCGCCGCCGCTCGTCGAACGCTGCCAGTTCCTCGGGGGAACTCATGGCGCGTGGCCGTCCCACACGTTTTCCGAGAATGAACTCAAAGGAAACGAAGCCGGCGCAGCGTGCGCGAAACCCTTTCCTGCCCTTTCCCTCCCCGGCGGAAGCGAAACGGCTCTGATTGGTTGCGAGCGTGGCGTGAGCGCACGCCTATGCACCTGGAATCCTTGCTGATGACTCCCGCTCCGGCATCGGCGCAGCTGTCAGCTCATCAAACCGCCCTTTGCTGCAGCTGCTCTGCTCTGAGAACAACTAAGTTTTTTTGCGTGAGCAGACCACCACCGAAACTTGTGAACCAATACAAACTTCGCTTGAAAAAAACGATACAGGTGGCGACGTCCTTGAAGTCCCGGCAACGGTTCGAGGAGACGTAAGTGATTTTAACAACGTCTCCTCGGGTCTAGTTTATCGTTAATCGGAGAAGGACTACGTTGCAGTCTGTACAGACAAGAGACTGTTTAATATGTTTTACTGTGCCAAAATGGCTCAATGCAAAAAAAAAAAAACGCACTTACGCTTTCTTCTACCTATCATATCTTCCCTCGCCGTACGATTTTTCCTCAAACCTTCGACGATAATGGTAACCTTACACCGGTTATCTTAGCGCAAAGTGATGATCCCTACATCAGCAGCGTGACTTCACGATCTTTCGTATTTCGGATAGCTGGAGACCGTCTGGTCTGCACTATAGATCGAGCCGTCTGTAAATGTTGCGAAGAATCGAATTGGTCCATTTTGAAGGCTGTATACGCCGCTTCGATAGTCAGCAACTAAAGGGTGTTTGTTCGGAGTAAACTTCTTTATGACTTCTCCTCCAGATTTGAGAACATGCACTTGATATAATGGCGATATTCAGTCTTAAGTTGACAAAAAGAACCAGTGTGGCTGCGGACGTCCTTGTGAGAGAGCAAGAACGCACCATGCTGACGGCAACACGTGTTATAAAAAAAAGTTCTTGGTTTCATTGAGGTAAGAAACGCCGTATTACTGCTCACTACTAAGCATTTCTGGTCATTCGCAATCAATTGTGATCATTACACGGCGTCGTTAGATATGTTGGTCATGTCATAGTCATTAGTAGTCATTACAAGTCATTTCAGTCATTATTAGTCATTACTGCTCACTACTAAGCATTTTTAGGCATTTGTAATCAATTGTGGTCATTACAAGCAGTCGTTACAGATATTGGTAATTTCATAGTCATTACTAGTCACTTCAGTCATTATTAGTCATTACTGCTCACTAGCAAGCATTTTACTCATTTGTAATCAATTGTGGTTATTACAAGCCGTCGTTAGACATATTGATCATTTCGGAGTCATTAGTATTAGTCATTACTAGTCATTATTAACCTCTACCAATCTCTATCATAACGTTATCATTCACTAACTGTCACTATCAATAATTTTCCATTCTTTAATCTGTGTTTAATCTGTCTTCATATGGCGTGATGACTCTTCGGCGGACACTCCGGCGGTCAGGTATGCACACGAACTTCACCACGAGCTTAGAAAGGCTTTCGCCTTAAAATATTGTTAGCGAAGGACTATTTCTGTTCAACGCGGTTTCAGCTTACCTGAGACCACTAGGAAGATATCACTTTGTCAGCGTGAGAATAGATATATTGTTATGAAAAAAAAAGAAAACGCAGGAACGCCTGTGAACATTTTCATTGCACCTTAGTACGTCTCCCCCCCCCCCCATTCCCCCCCATTCTTTTCTAGTGTGTTTAGTGCTGCAGCTACTTATTCGGTCAGGTACCAGCAAACCTGCACTTCTCACTTTTCTTGTTTTAGTGTTATGTACGTATGACGCTTTCAAAGAACAAAGTATAATGAAAACAGTTATCTAAGCTAAGGTTGTCACCTTTTTTTTTCTATAGCACTAATTCTCATCGCTGGACGAGCCTCGCCCGCGGAGTGTGCTTTCTACCCATGGCAGAAACAAAGAAAGAAAGGGTTACGCTTAGCCGACTAAGATGCGAGGGCAAGATGGTGATATATATATATATATATATATATATATATATATATATATATATATATATATATATATATATATATATATATATATATATGATGACGGGTGCAGGATGTACCCGATTCGCAGAGCATAAAACAGCTGATGGTTTGAAGTAAATGAGACATCAAACACAGAAGACGCCACTTAACACACCCACTTATCTTAACTGTAAAACTTATCTCTGCCCTTGGAATTTCTGCATTTCAAGCCCTCAACTGGTCACTTCTGCGCTGTTATCTGTTAGCTGTATAACTTCTCTAATGTTACAGGTCATTTATTCGCTATCTCTATATAAATTCTAGTAATGCTACATTTGTTACTCAGCGATATTGTTATACCAAGCAAAAGTATTGTGTTTCACATCGTCATTAGTGATTTCTGCAGCAGTTAAGGAAGCTTTTTCTCTTTTTTTCTTAGGGTACCATGTAGCATGACCTGTTTTTTTTTTTGTTTTTGTAAAACTGCCTAATACAGTGCCCACCTGCTTTGGCCTCACTGAGTCTGGCAGTAACGCGAATAAATAAATAAATAAATAAATAAATAAATAAATAAATAAATAAATAAATAAATAAACGCTAGATGGAAGTTCAGCTAGCGCCCGTCCTGTCATACTAGTTCATTTCGTCTTCCGTCTTTAACGCGTTTTATGAACACTGCCAAGCCAGGCATTATCACAGCGCAGACACAGTAGCCGAAGGCCGAATGCTGCTGTCCATCGTCGAAAACGGGCCAACGTGCCATTACGAGCGCACAACAACAACAACGTAACCGCCGTGACTAGAAACCAACGCCATATTCGCAGATGCACGTAACCGAAGGTTAGCTGAGGACGCTATACAGGAGCACTCCGCGCACAGTGATGACGACGGTGACTCCGATCGATATTTCGCACGGCAGACTGTCCTGAAACGTTTCGCACATACTTTTCTACAAACCTGCAGGCTCACATTTAAAAAAAAAATAAAAAATACTCGAGCAGAGCAGCTCGCGGCCGACAGCGCCAAGTTGCCTTCACGTATACAGCGAGCGCGCGGCGCGGCAATGGAGTCCCCCCCTCTAACGTCACTCGCGGCAGGGGGCCACGTAAAGATCTCTGAGCCAATACCTTTCAATTCTAGCGTGGGCTTTGTTTTTCCCTTTTGTACAAGCAATTACAGGGTTTTCAGCAGGCTGACACAGTCACATATGTATGCCCTGACAAGAACGCGTTGTGGGACGTTGAAGGAAATCGAATGAATCGAGCACGCCGTTCGCGGTTTAAGTAGGAATTATAATTTCAAATTGGCAAGAAAGTCTTAAAAGAAAGAACCATTAAATGGCGCGAGCTGGCGCGCTGAAGCCTTGTATACTTCGGATCTATGTAGTCTATGAGATTACTGCGCGTAAGTCGGCTGTTATTAAGTATATACCGCATGCCGATTGGCTACAATTGCGATTCGTATATATATTATCAGTATTTTGCGCCTTATTATATGCCTATATTACGAAGTAACGAAAAAAGTCCAGCCGTTGTGTGTGCGCAATGTTGGAAGAAAAAGAAAGAAACGCCAGCGACGAGGACGTCGCGTGCTCACGTCTTGCTCTCGTACGGGTACTGCAAGGCGGCGAGCAGGCGCGCCTCCGTCTTCTTTTGGATCATGCCCGACCGGTACTGCTTCTGGTAGCTGACCTGCAACGTTGTTGGAACGTCTCTAGTGAGTCGCATTGGCTTCGAATGTAACTTAAGTTCTGGAGCTTCGTCTGCCACAACCACGATCTCATTGTGAGGCAAGCCGTACACGTATAGTATAGTAGGGGACTGGGGAGTAACGTTTTTTTACCGCCTGCGGTTTTTTGAACTTGCACCAAACGCACAGGCAAAAAAAAAAGAGCATTCTCGCATTCCAGTCCCCATCGGAATACGGCCGCCGCGACCAGGATCGAACTCGCGGTGTCATGCTGAGCAGCGCAACTCCATAGTGAGTGAGCTGTATTTACGAGTATGCATATATAATACTGCGGCGGGCGCCTGGAAATGCCGTTGGAGAGGGAGCTGTGCGGCGCGAGACAAAGCGATTTCGCGACAGAGCAGCTCCACGACAAGCGCCTGTATATTTGTATTTATTTATTTATTTATTTATTTATTTATTTATTTATTTATTTATTTACTTATTTGTTTATTAGTGCGGCTGACAAATTACATAATTATCGGGATGCTGGAGACGAAAGGCCACATCAACGGTGCTCAGGCCCAATTACGATGCCACGATACACGTAAAACATACAAATGCTTTTCTTTTTTTTGTGATAACCCATAGCTGGGAGGATTGTGTTAAAATTTGTTGCACTTGAAGGAGAAAGTTAAATTTTTAGTGACTGTTCGGAGCAGAATTTTGACGTAGGGCTTGAATATTGCCGAGTATCGGTAAGTAAAAAGAAAAGAACAAACAAAACAACAACAACAAAACAAATAGGAGCACGAAGTTTACAAATTCGTAGCTCTGCACCAAGAACAAATATCATAGTTCTGTAAACTGCACCCGGCAAAGGACATTCAATGCGGATAAATTTGATGTATTAATCACTATCTCACGTGAACTTGCTCCAATGTTTACAGGAATATCGCGAAACTTCTACACAAGTGTTAGTGGTGAATTTAATGGCTATGTATAATATACATGAGTTTGCCCGCTCTAGATGTACCATTATATACAATTTACAGAATCGTGTAAACATTTCTTGTCGCTTAGTTAAACAGTTGTGAGCTTGATAGTTTCGTATTCTTAACATCTGCGATTGTCAACAATTTTATTGAGTAAACCGACGGCCTAAACAAAAACTCCGCTGCCAACAATGACTGGAATCTCACTTTCTTTTAAACGCAACAAACCTCAAAATTTGATGCACTGGTTGCCGAGAAAACGATTCTCGCTATCTCATGTATTTAGATTGAAGCCCCCGGGCTAAAGCTTCCTCTTAATGGTGTTGGCCATTGTAAAAATAACAGGCGTGTTCCCACGTAATTCCCACAAAGTTTGGTATACAATTAGCGAGTGGGACAAGTGGCGTTGCGGCGCTGTACTTTAGTTTGTATCAGGGTCCTGGTTGTGTGCAAGTGAATGCCTATGTTTGCCGGTTGCAAACATAGAAACGCTTACGCTTTCTTCTTTTATTTTTCAAACATATTTGAACGGTACGTCAGTGAATGAGCAGTCCGCATAAACATCGTTGCACGAACATGTTATAAACGTTCGATTCGCTTAGTCCTTAACAATTACCAGCGCAACGCGAGCGTAAACGAACGTGAAATTTGCCCTCGAGATATCTCCGCTTACCAAATGCAGAAAAATCGCTCGCCTTTGTTTGTTGCCATAAAACATGTAATTGAAATTGAACGCTCCCGTCGCCCTGTATCGAATGGTCTTACTTCACTATACGTCTGTACGCTTCGAGCATCGGCCTAATGATTGAACGTTGACTCCACGAAACGCCTAAGCGTGACCAGCATTAAAAAAAAAAAAAATAGAATACACGCCGCGGCTGGAATCGCCTGCCAGTTCTGCTAAGCCTGAATTTGTTACTGCGGTCACTTCCGCAAGACACTCGCTAACATAACCTGGCCTACCCGACATGCGTATATTACTGTTATTTACATTTCTATAATCTCCTTCAACTGCAGCAAGTACCGTGACACGTATTCTACATATTATCTTCCGTTAATGTGTACTGAGTGTCTAACTTTATGCCTTGTATTATATTCTTACATCGCACTATATATGATTATTCGATCATTCACTGTCTGTATTTCCTTTCGGATAGTTATTTGCATTATGAGGCCATCTCCGCTGTTATGTTTCACTGTAAGCGTTCAGGTTACAATAAATAAATAAATAAATAAATAAATAAATAAATAAATAAATAAATAAATAAATAAATAAATAAATAAATAAATAGAGGTGGGCCCGTCGTTAAAAACGGAGGTTCCATCGGAAGTATAGCCCTTATATGTCGCTCGTGTTCAAAACCAAGAAGACTCGCAGTTTCCTTCTTTTTCATCCTTTCGTGTGTGTTCTTTTAGTGTTTTGTTTTGTACGCATATACACTTCCGAAGTACGGCATTCGCATCGGGTGCACGCAAGTAAGAAAGACAATGTCGCAAACCCCTGGGCAAATCGTCATGGATATTTAAGCGCATTAAAATAATATACGGCCTCTTCAATAATTTATTGCACCTGCGAGATCCCGAATTGTTCGATTACAAAAGATATCGCAATGCACTGAGATCCGGTTTAGAAAAAAAAAGCTAAAGATAAATATTATCAGAAAAAGTTTGAAAACATACAATAACCTAAGAAACTTCTGCGAAATTGTTGGTGCACTCACGGGGATGAGAGAGTGAGAAAAAGCAAAGCGAGACGCGATGTCGTGGAACTGAGGGAGGCAGGTGCAGTGCCGCGCGGTGAAGACATAGCAAATGCCATGAAGCGTCACTTCGGCAATGCGGTTGCGTACAGTGGTATTTTCGAAAGCGAACAAGCTTTGCAAAAGCCGCAGCACTGCAGCATAATATACTTACGTTTCCCACTGACAGTATTTAGACAGCTAATTAATAAATTCACTCATGTATTGTCGGCATTTTTTTTAAAATATACATGCTGTATTATTGTTGTCAGTGGCTATCGCCGAGTTGCACAACCCCCTAATTACTCCGACGAACATGTGCTTCAGCAATCACTGCGGTTTTATTAACTTTCGTTGTAAGATATGGCAGGCTGTCTCATTTTTTTTCTCTTTAAATGCTCTATGAGACTACGTTTACCCTTCATAGCTCGCTTCATTTCATTTGGCACGTAGTCATCATCATTCATTTCATTATGGGGTTTTACGTGCCAAAACCACTTTCTGATTATGAGGCACGCCGTAGTGGACGACTCCGGAAATTTCGACAACCTGGGGTTCTTTAACGTGCACCCAAATCAAAGTGCACGGGTGCTTTCGCATTTCGCCCCCATCGAAATGCGGCCGCCGTGGCCGGGATTCGATTCCGCGACCTCGTGTTCAGCAGCCCAACACCATAGCCACTGAGCAACCACGGCGGGTCATTCGGCACGTACTAAGGTTGTCAAATAACAGCGCGTAAGAAACAAGCGACGAACGTAGAAGACACGGCGCTGTGCACGTCTCTCTTACTTTCGTCCCTCGCTTGTTCTTTTCGCGCTGTTAATTGAAAATCACGAATAACCAGCTAGGCCGAATTTAAAGAAATTGCCGGGTTTCACGCACCAAAACCACGATCTGATTGTGAGGCACGCCGCGGTGGGGGACTCCGGAATAAATTGGACCACCTTGGGTTCTTTAACGTGCACCCAAATCTAAGTACACGGGTGTTATCGCATTTCGCCCCCATCGAAATGCGGCCGCCGTGGCCGGGATTCGATCCCGCGACCTCGTGCTCAGCAGCCCAACACCACAGCCACTGAGCAACCACGGCGGGTGCCCGAATTTCGGCTCAGGTACATGTTAAGGCACACGCCATACGCCATGCAAGTAGAATACATAATTTTACGTTTCGATGGGAGCCAAATGCAGAAGCGCCCGCGTATACCGTGCATTGGGTGTACGTTAAAGGAACACTGGTGGTCAAAATTAATCCGGAGTGCCCCACTATGCCTCCCAATCAGGTCATGGTTTTGGATCGTAAAACTCGAGAATCTATATTTTTAAAGCTCCATTCACACTGGAAGAATTTAACTCACGTGACCGAAAAAAAAAAGCACTCGTCGCACCGGTCGCACAGAGACCGATTTTCGTCGCCGGAAAAATTCACCGCTAGTCGCAAGCCATTAAGAATGCGGGAATATTTCGCCTATAGACGGATTATGAACGCTTCGCTTCCCGAATCCCACAGTGCGTGGGATGTGCAGGATCTTTTTTTATACGCACTCACAATAATTGGGAGTTAGGAACAAACCTGCGTGAATTGACCTTGCCGGCTTCCTTGCACACACAACACAATTGGGTTTATTTTATTTTGAATAATAACGTCGTGTAAAGTAGGCATAAAAAGCATAAAAGTATAAAAATGTTACTTTTTTAAACACGATACCATAAGATTGTGCAATTGCGTAAACCGCCTTTTCCATCTTGTCTCAGTTAAAATTTCTTCATGCTGAAAAAAAAAAGGGGGGGGGGGAGGCGTGGACTGAAAAACTAAGCTCGGTGCCGATGTGTGAGTGAATTTTTGTCACGCAACTATTTCGATGAAATAATAAAATAGTCGGACCCCCTCTGAATATCCTCCTCTGAACACACAAAGCACCTAGTTTATTACGCCGGCAAGCTATCTTTTCTGCCGTGCAGCAAAGCTAAAAAGCCAAGCCACCCCGTCAGACTAATGCATTTGTGCTTGTTGTCGATAGTTACAATCAGGGCGAAATCATTTTGACGTGGTAGCTGTACAATAAGACACCTGACAGCATTTTGTGCGCTGTAAGTTTTGAGATGCGCATAACGATAGGATAGTCGGGAGATTACAGATAAAGAGAAAGTAACTTATTTGGGACAAGCACACGATTAGAGCCCGAGCCGTGCATTCGTAACACCGATGTCCGAACCACTTACAGACAACGATGACCGCAGCGTCATAAAGCCAGACGTGAAAGGCGGCGGTAGAGAGCTCGCGCTCAAGTTCCGCGCGCACACGTAAACAGGGAACAGTGTAGGAAAGCGGGGTAAACCGTGTACGTGAACAACGAGGCAGTGGCTTTTCCGACTCCGTTATGTTGTCACTAAGTTGGAAGCGCACGCATGACTGCAGCCTCAAGTAGCTGCCCCAATCGTATGAGTGTGTGTTTTCCTAACATGCCCTCCAGTTTCGCACATTCAGTGGAGATTTTTTTTTTTTTTTTGCCCTGAACGGTCAGAAATTTGAGATACACTGTCAGAGAGTGAAGTGTAAAAGCACGAATACTGCGGTGCTGCACCCCCATCTTTCCTGTGATTTCCTGGCAGAGGTAGCGCGACGCTATCTTCTGTTTCCTTAAACGTATCAGGTGCAGGGTGTCGTCGGGGCCAACCGATACGTTGCTATGCGTTGTTCAGCCTGAATGTCTTCGAGAAGTTTTTGAAATGCTATAGCGTTTAGCGTCGCTGCCCGACTGGTCGGACGCCATAGATGCGTGCGTCGCAAGGATTAGCTATGGCGAGTGCGCTGCCACAAGGCTGTAAGCCTTATGCCGCAAACTGAAGCTATAGTAAGGGGCCCTAATTTACCTTCATTTGTCAAGCAGCCGCACGGTATACGAGATCAGTGTTGCTGGAAGCCACTCACGTGGACCCTTCAAGTAGTTTTCAAGGACAACCGGGACGGGTTCCTGTTGTCGCTGCTATACGCCGTCTCATCAACCATCGGGTGGGCACGAAAAGCCTAAGCCGGGAGCCAACGTTTCGAGCAGGAGACTTGCCTTAATCGTTGCCATTGTCCAAACGTTAGCTCCCTTATAGTGCTTTGCTCGTTCGCCCATTGTTGAACGGGTGAAGTTTCAATCATTCTGCGAAACCGTTTGGCAACGAATCTGGATGCATTTTTAATGCGCGCGCGTTAGTTGATATCGGCAGATGAAAGTGATGCGCTGGTGTCTACGCCTACACTCACCCTCTGTATGCGGATGGCGTTTTCGATAGCAAATTCGTAAGCCTTCATGTTGGCGGCTTCCTGGTCTGCACTGAAGTTTTCAATTGGGTGTTCGTTCTGGAAAAAAAAAGGAAAAAAGAAAAAAAACGCTTGCAATCATTTCGCAGACTACTGGTACGTACAGCCGTATTATTAATTCCTAAATCCTGCGAAGTTAAGTGACTGCAGGGTATACGTCTGAGTTGTACATTTGATTGAGAAGAATTCAGAACATCGAGAGTGGGGCCGGTCTATTAGTTCGGAGGTGGTAGTGTGTTGGCCCAGTGTAGCAACTGAAATGCTTGTGTTTGCATGCACGAGCGTATAACTAAACGGAAGCTGTAACACCAGCGCACGCATGCACCAGGTAACGCAGGCACGCTAAAACTAAAAATAAAAAAAAAAAGATAATTCTGGAGTTTTACGGGCTGTGCGCTCAGGATCAAGCCCATGACCTTGCGCTCGGTTGCAAGGCCTACTGAGGCACTGTGTGTAAACATGTGGACGCGCTCACACGCAAGCACACATATGCACACAAAGAACATTGGAGCGCTTTGCCTGGCCGTTCGTTAAGCGCACTACTTAAGACGATACAGATGGCCTACGGAATGGCACTTACCTAACAACCAGCAGCGCGCAATGGGCACTGACATACGGGTCAGAAGTTAACTTTAGCGTCTGCTAAAGGTCAATATACAGGAGGGCGACCAGGATAGCTTTGTAGCCGGTAAAATACTTAAACGTGGTACTTCCAGGTCCAAGTCAATTGTATAGTCAAAATTTGGTTTACCGTAACCCGATTCAACAAAACTTTCAATTTAACGAAATACTTTCGATTCCTCTGTACAGAGGAATCGAAAGCACTTCGTTAAATGAATATATGTGTACACATTTACTCATAAAGCGACATATGCGTTGAAAAAGTAACGAAGTGAATTCAACGTCTCGCCCAATTTGACGAAGCGGACATTAGCGGCAAAAAAAGAAAAAAAAATGAAATGAAATGCATAATCGACAAATTGACAAAAAGTCACTAATTAAATACTTAACTAACTGCCTTATGGCCCATATTGCAATTTACAAATTCTAGCGGGTGAGACTGCAAGGCACATCCAGTTGAAAATGATTGCGCGAATTGCACCAGTTGCGAGATATGCGCCGTCAAACTTGCGGTGAAAATGTACTGTCGTTCCAATTACTTTCTTAAGAAACTGTCCTTTTATGCACTGAAGCACAAAAGTAGCTGGAACGCCAATGCATTTCTCCGCAAAGTTCGGGAATTTCGGGAAAGTTCGGGAAACCGGTGTCATCCTTAGAATTATTTCCAGGTGGGTCCGCCTTGCGAACTCCCCGACTAGAATGTGTGAATTGCAATATGTGCCCTAAGGTAATTAGCAAAAACCTAATTAGTGATTTTAATCAATTAGTCGATTGTGCATTTGAATTTTTTGCACAAGTAATGCCCGCTTCTTCGAGTAGACCAGTTCAAGGGCTAGAATTGTGCTATCTACCACAGGCAATTCTTACAAATTTTGGAAGTCTTCGCTGAAACAACCGGTATCACCAGCTGTAGGGGCATGTACTTAAACAGAAGCTTGCTTCTGAGCGTATCTCCTATTGAAATACATGCAAATACGTACACGTGAAACGAAGAAACAGTCAAGACATCCACTAAACGAATTTCAATTAAATTCGTTGTCTTTAGGAGCCAAAGCCGAACTCTACCGACTGTAGAAAGCATTACTTTTATTTAAGGCATGAGTTCTAAGAAAAGTGCAAAAAAGTTAAAAATGAGCAGTGTTCAAATAAGCGGTGACGCTACAGCCAACGGCTCGACAAGGGGGACTTATCATCAACGGGGCGAAAATCGATAAATTAAAAACAAAAACAAGAAGGAACAGCTTTTGACACACGAAGTTTGCAATTCCCTAATACTGTACCGAAAACGGATATTGCATTTGTGCAGCAAAACCTAGTCAAATTCGGTACTGTGTGCGCCAAGAAAAACGATTTCACCGTTAATTTCGATAGAAGTTCCAGAGCTAAAGCTTTCACTTTATTGGCGATTTTCTCTTCTCTCTGTTACGTATGGACGTCCTGAGACTCATATCATGAAAACTAGAGGCTTTTACAACTTCTGTCAGCGAATATAGAGACGTGCCTAGCACTTTTAATTTATTCCACTTAGATTTCAGCTATAATAGGACAATTTTTGCCAATATTTTTCCCTTGCCTAAATGGAACGACGTTCCGCACAAAAACACAGAATATGCGGAATGACGTCCCAAGACATTCATTCATTCATTTTACTTCTGCATTTTATACACGAGAAATGCAGGCAATAAGAAAAAAAAAAGTAAAAATAAACGCTTCTTCTATGACAGCTTGACGAGATCCACGCACGTAGCCAGGCATATGCTAGCAGACAGTTCTTAAAACAGATTTAGAATTGTTTGGCTTTTAATTGCACGTAATATCTTGGGGGTCCTTGAGATTTAATGTGAAACGCCGTTCAGTTCTGATAAGAACAATATTTGCGAACGAAGAAATGAACGTTCACAGCTAGAGCCTAAGCTGAACTAGGTTAAGAGTGTGGCTACGCACGGTCACAACAGGCGTGTCGCTATAACCCGCAACGGCCATATATATATAATGGGCGAGGCCGCCCACCTATAGACCTCACACACGCCGGTGGCACACATGTACGCACGCACACCGACTCCGTCGGCGTCCCTCATGGCGGCCAGCTGCACGGCGGTCGACCCCTTGGCCGACTGCTTGCGCAGGTCGGTGACGTAGGTGCGCCCGGTGACCCAGCGCCAGTCGACGGGTACGAAGCGCGCCTCGGCGCGCTCGGCGTGCGCCGCCACGCGCGACGTGTGGCGCAGGTAGCGCAGCGCGTTGCGCAGCGTCAGCCGCTCCAGCTCCGAGTCGCTCACGTAGCCTGCGGCGAAAGCGACGTTGCGCGCTGCACATAGGAACGCGGGCACCGCGGCAACAAAAATAACATCGAAGAGGCTGGCGATATGGGCTTGTTGGTCGGCCGTCATTGAAAGGTATGGCGCAACGAAACAAGGAAGGCGAGACTGGTAGGTAGCAATCGCGAGTATCGCTAACGGGTCGGACATTGCAGCCCAGGCTGGCCACGAGCATCTCTAGAGCTGTAGTCACGGGTGAGAACTACGCACAAAAGATAACAAAAAAAGAAAGGAGCCAGGTTGGAAGAGAAGGACAAGCGCTAACTATCAACGACGAAAATTTACTTCCGGGATTGGTCATACTTATACCCTCAAACAACCACGTGCACAGCTATGATATCAACCACGAAGATACGTGATGACTATGGCGGATAAGGATGTCCGATCCCGGAAGCAAATTTTCGTTGTTGATAGCGTTTGTCTTCGCCTTCGTTTCTTCTTGTGTCCATGTCTTGTTGCGCTGTACAGGTACCTCTTAAGAAAAATCGAATCCTTCGGTAGACGATGTTGTCAACTATATATAAGTTCGTTGATGTACGAGGGAGACCTATTCGGGAGGTGAGGGGGGGGGGGCGTAACTTGTGAAAGTTTGACCGCTACGTTAACGACACTCGGGGTTTGCCGAGCAGCTCGGTTATTCCAATAGATGTGTAGGTATGCCGTAGGAACACGTAGGTGTTCGCGACGCAGATTCGGCGCGTCCTGTAATATTTGCGCGGGAAAACGGAAGCGGCCGGGAAGGCTCGCTCTTGCAGAACCTGGGTTGTCGCAGTTCGCGAACTTACCGATGAATGTCAAGATGTTTTCGAACAGCATCACGTTGATCAAGTCGACCAAAACCATGGCGCTTGCGACGTGGACGATTCCCTGCGGAAAAGGAAATCGATAATGATGAATGAGACTGTAACCGGAGGAGCTGATTATTGTACCGCAAGTTTCTGATAACGAGTGCACTTTGCATTGCTATATACCTGACCGCAGAGCCCAATTACATTTACAAAACACTTTTCTAATTCGAGCTGTAGCTGAAAGTAATTCTTAAACTTTAAAATTCCCGAACACGCTTCAGCATCGAGGAAAATTTAAACAACTGAATCACACTTATTTCTGGCCTTGGCATTTGTACAAAAAACAGCGAAATGGCGTTCGAGTTAAAGCTTAATTATTATAGCCACGATTAGTCAGTAATTGTTTCGTCGAACTGTCTGCAACTGAACACTTGCTCCAGGAAATAAGAAACATTGCTATGGGCTATGCGTAAACTCTCGGGCTTAATTTAGAAATTTGAGATATCAAATTCAACCAGATACGATACGTGGGAAAATGCAGCGTTAAGTGACTGCTTGTGTAATAGGGATGGAGTAAAGTGGGGGGACGTACATTTAAGTTATAGTCCAGTTTCATTTCGTATACGTTTGGCTCGGAGAGGCCATTTATAAAAAAGCGGGGGGGGGGGAGGGGAGTAGGGTTATCCGAAGTGAGAACGGTCCAGCACGGACAGCACCAGTTGAAGAGGGGTGTTGTAGTGAGGACGCGCTTCTGTTTAGTTTCACGAGAGAGTGCTCGTACCCGCGTGGCTTCCCCGATGGACACTTTGAGCAGTCGCAGGTAGTGGACGGCCAGGAAGATGCGGTAGGAGCCGCGCATTCCCAGCCAGATGAGGATCAACGCCTGTGCGAGGCGCGACGAAGAGCGCACCGACGACAGGAACGGCAGCATGCACACCACCGACACGGCGCTGCACGGTCGCAGTATTATTATTGCTCGTTATGCACGCGCACGGAGCAGTGAACTATACGGTGAAGCGGGGCTGACTGACTAAGCACTCTTTTTACCTTTCCACCAGTATATGCAAAACCCAATGCGTTGGGTCCTCATTTACCGCTGTATGAATATAAGGCAACACGCTATAGTGAAACATGGGCGATGTGGTTTCTGCGCTATTTCCAGAAGCCAAATCTTCCATATACGGGCAAACATTCTCCCATTTCTATTTGTCCAAGAAGCGCTCCAGCGAGCCTCCTGGGGATCACCTTTTCACCCTTTGAGCAGCGGGGGTATAAAACAAATGATGTCCTTGGAGCCAACGTTTCGACAGGGGAACTTGACGTCCTGACGAAGGGACGTCCCTCTTGTCGAAGCGTTGGCTCCACTATTCGACCTCTGTCGATTGCTTCGTCTCCATGTCCTTCTGTGAATATCTGTCTTGTTCGCCTTTCACACATTTTGTAATAGTGCCTTCTTGCGTCCTTCATATTTGCAGCACTGGATATGATCGCTACATTGACCTTTCAACCCTGCTTTCAAACGCCCCCCCACTCCTTCTTTTCGCTCTCCGTCTCCTATATTCTGTCTTTCTCGTTCGCTCTCTGATCTTGCTTCCCACTGTCACTTCCTGCTGCAAGCGTATAGTGCATGCCAATCTGAGTCAGTGCTTGCGTGTAGGTTCTGTCCAGCGCACTGACCATGACCACCTAGTGTCTCCATATACTATAGCTGTTTCTTTTTATGCTGAGTACTTAAATATCATACATAGACTCTGCCGTTTTTGTAAACAGGCTAAGCGGCTATACACTGTTTTTCCATGGGTGTCGCCATATTGCGTAGGCAGTGGCGCCATCTATGGGCAGTCGGCATGCTGGCTTGGGCGAGCGCTCCGTGTCGTATATGCCATGGCATGTATATACTCGGCGGCAGTTCCTGGTCGTTCTTTTCTCGCTCGCGCGGTCTGCTTAGTCTGGCGTGGCGTCTCCTACGTGGCAAAAAGTTCTGCGAGACGTACGGAAGTGGTTTAAGACGGCATGGCCGCAGCTGCTGCTGGCGTTGAGGCGTGCGGAGCACCCAGCGCGATGTGCGCGCGCGTGTGTGAGCCTGCATTACGCCTCGGAGATCGGATGTGTATTTCTGAAAATTTGTTTCAGGAACGTGACCTTACTACAGCATTCTCACTGTAATTCTAAACTGTGGTTTAGCAGCAATGAGAAGTTACAAAACATGTGACGATTCTAACAGCGTGTGTACCATTCTCCTGATGGTTATAAGCTGTGCTGCTTACTTTGACAAGCGTGCCAATTGTTGCCGGTAGATACACAGCGCGACTACCTTGTTTGTTGGACGAGGTTTCCGCCCACAAATAAAATAGCTTTGGTCAGCAATAACTGCACAGTAATAACCGTAGTAATACCGTACAGTGTGAGTCGCACGTGTCGAGTGGTCGAGCGGCCGGCTGAACATTGCGCGAGGGTCCGAGACACTGGTAGATGCTGTGTTATATAGAGGTGTTCGTTCTATATAGCGCATGGTCCAAGCACGTGGCCCGATCATGCGAGGACTTATTGCGGCGTTGGCGATTGTTTTTCTTTTTCCCTTCTTTTTAGCGAAATTAAAGAATGAAAGCCAATGCGTGTTTTTCCCCCCCACTTTTGTTCGTCCCGTCCTCTACGACGCACACACCCGTCTTATGGAAATTGCGTCCTCACAGAAAGCGGTCGGATTCTTCTTATGCGATCGCCTTTAGATACAATGCCTCAAGGCAATTCCGAAGCACAAAGCTTACATGTATCACCATAGTTTACCAATCGCAGTGATCACTTTGCTCCACAATGTCATGGGCATCATACAGGAAGCTGACGTAGATCTTGTATTGTGATTTCAAGTATTCCTAGACTTGGAAGTGCATGAGAACGATGTCGGTGGCTGGCGCAAATGCTTTATAACGATTGGCGCTTAGGTGTTTCGGAGTTTCATTCGGTTGGCGGTACACGAGCATTTTATGTTTTAGTTCCAAAGCCAAGCGATCAGAGAGTGAGAACATTTTTCAATTCACGCTGGCAATTCACAGACACCGGTCGAGAGAAAACCGATTCAAATACCACGGCTGACGATTCGCGTCGCATTTTTGCCCAGCCAATAGAAACTTCCACATGCTGTAGCCACCGCTGCATCTAAAGGCTACACAGTGGTTGTTTGACGACTTCGTATGGACTGACAACGTGTAAATTCGACAGACAACGAGCAAAATACATCTCCGAATCGCAGCACGCGACGGCAGCACATTCACGCAGCGCTGCGCCGGCACGCACAAGGCGGAGAGGAGGAAAGGCTCGCCGCGCGCCCTTACGTCCTCGCCCCATGAAAATGTTTATGGGCGGACCTAAGCAGCAACCAACATTTCAACAAAAATTGGCTAACCTCGCGAGATATCCGTTTCCAAAACGTGCTAATAAATGCTTCGGCGTTTCACTTAAGATCGCCTCGAAATGTTAGAGGCGCTCTTTCTGGGAAAGTGGAACGCTATTGTATTTCCTTGCTCATTTTGAAGTCACGCGCCGCGACAGTGGTGCTAGTCTTAGGATTCATGCTGAGCAGACACGACTCCACTGCATCTCGGCTTCAATTTAGCATTTACGTGTGCCATAAATTAGCAATTGAGAAATTATTTCGCCAAATCGTCGTTGAAAATTTTCTCGCTGCTAATGCCTGCCCAGCCAGGAAGCCTATCAGCAAAATATGGCAGGAGCCTCTAGATCTGACAGTTGTCTCTTCGTGTTCTACATAAAAACGAGACACCTGGTACATATAGGAACACCATGACCCCCTGCCTCCAACCGCTTTCCTCGGTGGCTACGGCGATGCGTGACTCAGCCATGTGCTCTGCACATGGTCGCCCCCACGTCACTGTGAACAATGGTGGCTTCATCGGGCTCGGCCTTCACATACTTAAGCCCTCTTGCTATAGCTTGCTTTGTTCCTTTTTTTTTCCAGATGCTGCTCGCGCTCCATGGCGTCAACATCGGTCGAAAGTTGAGTTCGTTCCCTCCACTCGTTTTTTTTTTGCAGCATACTTGCACAGCAAGTACAGCGGTTTGTACGATTCTCTCCCCAAGCAACGTGCACCTGGAAAGTCGGGACACCTGGCCGGGAGTAGGCTGCTTATTGTGCCCGTCTTATAAACCGGTGGGTGTCTGATGGTGGGGATTGAACCTTGCACATCCTAACACCCAAGCCGGGGGTACAACCCACTGGGCCACAGCTGCAGTTATCAGACCATTATCAAGCCACGGCTAGAATGGAGACGTCATATTTTTATTCGTTCCAACATATGTGTTGATGGATGTTCCAAAGCAGAGAGGATTGAATGCCATTGAGGCATTTCGACTTATACTGTATGACCTTCTACACTGACAGCAGACGCTGTGGGGCAGCAATGTGGCCACGCAGGAAGGTGTTCTATCCGTACAGGATCTCAAACATGCGCAAGGTGCTTGTACACACAGATCTTAGGAGCGAAGTGCTAAGGCAAATAAACAACCGCGATATCACAATCAGTAAACGCTTAATGTAACAAGCGTATGCGCATGTAAATCCTTGTTGTATGTATGTCCCCTTTCTTAATTAAATGCGTTTTTTACGAGTAGCGTAGCTGTTGGCGTATTCTTTGTCTACGCTACATTTCTCATGTGAGCACGTTTTGTTCCTGTGCCCGAAACGGCGTTCAGCGATCGGTGATGTTGGTAGATGATCACCAATGAAGTATTCCTTTTGTGCTTAATGACGGCTTCCTTCCACTCACCGGGACGCGACGGCTACCAGATATGTCAACAACGATGTGCTTATGTCGGCGGCGTTCACATTGGGCGTTATCTCGTGGCCGATATAGAGGGCACACAACAGCAGCGATATCACCTCGCTGGTATCATGGAGCACCTCCCAGTACCTGCATGAAAAGGTGAAACCTATTGAGGATACCAATCTATTACACCGCTCCGGCTGTTAAGTATGGTTTAGGCGCATGTCTGTTCAAAGGGAAAATGCGGGGACCGAGACACGGCCGGAATGGAGTACACATGCGCGCTCCAGTTCAACCGTGGCCGAGTGCATAGCATCAGAGATTGGAAGACACGCACTGTTTGATCTCGGAGGCCATATAAGGTGATCGCCACTGGAATATGAACACTCTTTCTCTATACCGTCTATGCACTGGGAGGGGTAGAGGGAGAGGGTAAGTGATTGCTTCCTATCGCTGCAACTACGAGAGCGCTTCGAGCATGCCCTCTCTAGAGTTAATTACTGCATATGCGACCAAAGGTACCTTCGGTAGCATGTACAGTAACTATAGCCCTCTCTTCCTCGATTGAATAAGCTGAGCCGTTCCCCCTAGAGAGCTCGTATTGCTTAAATACCTGGAATGTGTTGCTAAATGCTACCCTAACACTCAATGAAAATTTAATGGCCGTGTATCTTGCAGTCACAGCTATAACGCACAGAACGTTGTATCCGTAAGTTTTTTTTTTTTTTTTTTTGCTAGGAAGCGCAGAAAGCGATGCACAGGTGTGAATAAATGAATCATAATATTTGCTAGGATCAAGAATAACAAAAACAAGTATTTTAAATACAAAGACCAGCCTTTACAACAGTGTTAGTGGTAAACAATGACAACACTTCTGGGCTTACATTGTTATTAGTATCCCGAATTCAGCCGGCCTCACTGCTTCAACTCTAACAAAACTCTAACAGTATTGCACATAAAGAACCTAAATAAGTAAGAGGCAGTACTTGATATAAACTCCAAAAGAATGTATTAAAGTTCAAAGTTTCAAAGGTGTCACCAGTATGAAATGCTTTCGCTTTGGCTTGATAGGTCAAACAAACAAAATTTGCTCTGTTATACCAGTGTCACACGGTGACCTTTGATCGCGATCAGGTCCGATACGAACAGAGCTCGATCCGGATCGGGTCCTGCTACACGGTTACTTTCGATCGCGGTCCTGCCCGATCCGGATACAGGCGATCGCGATTCGTGAAACGCGATCGACCCTCGTGATCACGGTCGTAGGCTGACGACCACTTACACCTGTGAGTTCCAGACGATCAGCAGGAGAGGATAGCCTTACCCACAGTGACAGAAACAATAACGTTTTGTAAAGAAAGGTGCTTTATATTACAATTTTTACCGCTTATAAGACCATCCGATATGCGCTGTAGACCAATTTGGACCTACCCTAGTATACTATGGAGGCCCGAACTCGATCTGGGTCATTGTTGGGCCGTGTAGGAGCAATCATTGTCGATCGCGATAAAGAAATTAGATGTTCGACTGCCTTTTCAAAAAAACATCGCACTTGTTTCCCGCACCGTTAAAAACTCAGGCCTTGTACAATGAGATACAAGCGTCTCTTGCTCATGCAAAAGGTTTTACAAAGAACTTCTCGTCTTGTTCGTCATCACGATAGTGACACAAACATCGCACAAAGATACCAAAACGCTAGCAGTATAGCCACCTACACACACCAAGCATGAATAAGCAACAAGACATGGTAGAGTTGGAGAACGTTCGCGTAGAAATGACAGTTCTTCAACTACATTTCGAAGAACATATGCAGTCGCTCCTTCGGTGTCTTCGTCTGGCACATTCGCGTGTTTTGACAGCAGTGTTTTTTTTTTCTTCTTCACAATGTCATCCGAAGTCGCTGCCACGGCATTTCCGAGCAGCGCGTTTTCTTTTTCTTTCGCACATAATAATTAGATCTCAGAACAGTCCCTGTATGAGATAAATGTTGAATTTCATATAGTGAGGATACAGTTGACGTCTTTTCTCAGCAGTCTTCACTGTGACCCCTTTGGTGAGAAGCAGGGCAGTGCATGTTTTCTTTGTGAGGATTCTGATAGACGCCATGAGACTAAACAATCTAGAATTTTTCGTAAGGTAGCTGCAAAATTCATTTAGTAGCCGCTATGTAGTCGGTGTCTTCCCGCTTGGAGATGGGCATTTCGCAATTAATTACATTGTATGCGATACATTTGATGTCGAACCGTTCCTTCGTAGCTATCATTAAGTTGATTGTGCGCACTACCTGAAAGCTAATAGAGCAGAGGTGCCTCGCGAGTTCTGGAGCTGTTCCAGCGCAGCAATGTCTTTCAGCGAGCACGGCTTCACAGCAGGCAGCATGCACTTCTGCTGCTGCAAAGTGGATACGTGCTCTTTCGTAGAGTTTTTCTGGCCAATTTTGTGCTGTTTTTCTTGTGGTGAATGATCGTAGAGCTAGTGCATAAATGTTCCACCGATGACGTATGCCTCTACCATCTGTGAGTTCATGCTCGAGATATCGACTGCAAACATTTTTGAGGACGTGACAGGTAGAGCGTTGAAAAATGATTAGTTCATTGTGATGAGCTAGGATGCTTTACTGAAATTTATTGCTTCACCGATCTCTGTTCTATTAAGCATGGCGTTTCCAAAGTAATTATCAGAAAAGTAGCGAATGTCTACCAAGCCGCATGTCGTCAAGAGCGAAAAATACGTTTTTGTTACGCGCAAACGTGTCTCTGCCGCTGAGCTGTTCGGAGAATCATTAGGAACGTGGTATCCTGTAAGCACTGGTTACCCTGTGGGGAACGAAACAGAGCACTCGGTTAACAAACATCCCATTCGTTCCGTGTGGCACAGTTTTCTGGCTTGTCTCTGGCGAAAAATACTATGTGAATCTTCTGATCGTAGATGCACCTTTTTTGAGTAGGTATTTTTTTCACGTGACGAACTTGTTGATGTATTTGGGCACAGCGAAAAAAAAAAACGGAATGTCAGAGCACTTCCACACGCGCACCGGACTGGTTGCTTCATTCCGCAGCAGAGGGCGGCAAGATCGAGGGCGTGGCGAGGGCTAAAACCCTTCAATCTTCCAAAAGTAGCGCCACTTAGATCTTTTCGCCACCCCACTCTCGCCGGCGTTTTCTCCGCGCTGCCTCCTGCCTTCCCAACCTCCTCCGTTCCCCCATTGGCCAATCCGTGTCACGTGGAAGTACACGGTGAGCTTTTGTATATATCTTTTTTCTTTCCAGCGCGCTCCGACCGCGACTGTCGACCCCTGTCTTAACCTGCCTAGTCTAGTTGTAGCGTTTCCTTGCCTTCTCACATCACCTTTTCCATGTATATACACGCTCCGGACCACCCCCACGCGGCGTGCAAGACAGCAGCAGCAGCAGCTACGGGAAATTTAGTCGAAGGAAGGGGCAAAGAAAGCCTCGCTTTAGAGCACCCTGTACAATGGACTCTAAAAACAGGTATTCCCCGGAGCAACTGCCCGGACAGTATACCTCTTGAGCTCGTCCTCCAGCCCAGTGGAAGTGATGAGCGTGTCGGTGCTGATCATGACGCAGAAGAATATGACGCCCAAGATGCCGCAGCCGCCGTACAACTTGAGCAGCGCGAACAGGGCGTACGACGAGGCCACGACGAACACGACCATGCTCTGAGGCTGGAAGCGGCAGCGGTGCAGCGTCGCCTTCACCAGCAACGCGCACAGCAGGCCGCATGCTCCGCTGAGCACCATGGACATGTTCATGTCCAGCAGCAGAGGAAGCACGCTGATGCCTGCGGCGATAGCGACATAAAGCGTGTGGCTCTCGCGTTCGAGGACTGTTGTAATGTATGCAGTCGGGCAGAAGTCTCACGCTCTGAGAGCTTCGTTATATACAGGGCCGCCGACTAAACTAGACAAGAAAATTCATGGAATTAGCGTCGCGCAGATTTTCTAGCGCTGTTGTTTGCACAGGACAGTCCGGCCTCATAGGAGATACCTGAATTGTATTCAATCCGGTAAAATTACAACATCGGTGCAGCAATAGCATGTGCGGCCGATATGATGCTGCAGTACAGGTATCTGTAATCTGTACGTTTTAAATCCGAGCGGGAGTTGCCATGATGGCTTGAATACAATATCAGGGGCGTGTACCCTAAGTATGGACGGCTATGTATGAATGGCCGATCACGATGCTGTCCCGTGCATGCGCATACTGCACTTTCACGACATTCCTGCTCGCAAGTGAATGCATGTCGGAGCAGCTAGGATTGTTGTGTTATTCTGCTACATGACACGGGTGTTTCAATTTGCACGACCTTGGGCAACTCTTGCTTGAAAGGATAATATTGTTTGATGCCAAAGAGATTAATTAGTGCTGCGAGGTGTTTAAAGTTTCATTTTTACTGGGAACGAGTCTTCGACAGAAAAGAAATTGAGAAGTACGTGAGTGGTACCGTCACTGTGAAATTGTTCATGTAATATATTAAGGAGGATACGTCCTAAGGAGGATACGTATCCTCTTTGCGCGACCCCAATAGCCGATATTGCCAATCTGGACTCCGGACGGGGCGTAACGGGACACACCGGCAGTTAATCAACACCTCATTAGTGGAGTTTAGGCTAGCTTCTCGCAAACAAATTGTTTCAAACCGGTTACTTCTTTGAGGCGTCTAACGGGTTTTGTTGCTGTGGTCGGTGGTGCTGGTTAAGCTCTGGCAAGGAGGGTCCGGGCGTCTATGGAGGAGGAGGGTGAATGCGGAGCCCGAGGAGAGGAGGAAGAAACGAGTAGTAGTGCCCCGCGCGCTAATGGGTTGATGCAAGCGTTGACGTCATGAGGCCGCGGTGGCGGAGTCGAAGTGGAAGCTTTGTTTGCACCGATACCGACAGTGCGCGAAATCTGCCTGTCTTTTTCTTTTCTGGTTCCAAACCACTCCACATGTCGATCCTGAATGTTGGGGAAAACTCCTCGCGAACTTTAAACCAGCTGCACTTGGAAGTTGCACTGCAACTCACTGTACTAGCATGATTCAAACGCAATCCACCTAAATTTTATTTACGACGTTCCTTTCTTTCCTGTGACGGCGATAAACGTGTGGATCGTCGCAGTGCGCGAAAAGCTGTTCTCTGAGGCGTCGTGGTAGAAGCATAGGTCTCACGTTTGTGACTCTGGGCCTGGCGGATGATGATGCTCAGCATGTCCCACGACAGGATGGCGCTCACTAAGGTCTCCACGTTCAGGATGGTGGCGATCATCGGGTGCTTGCCTGCACAGGGTTCGGAACCTCGAGTTGGGAACGCTGTCATACCTAAGCGGTCGCTGCTGAGGTCAGTGAGGAAATCAATTGGCGGCCCGTTGACACTTTTGCACATTTTCTCTAAACTTTCACCTCAAAAATTCGAAGCGACATGTGGAGAAATGAAGAAATTATCACGCGAGGATTGGAGTACTCGCACGCCACGTGCGTACGCATATCATAAAAGAAAGAAAACATCTGTTTTACTCAGCCCAAACGCTTCTGAAGTTAAGAATAGTATACCTATCAAAACGTCGAGCAGTAAAATAAGTAAGTTAATCGTACAAGGAAGACGTATCTACACAATGGCCATTCTTTTATGGTTCATTGCGATACCAAACATTTCAAACATATACGTGGTATACAGGTAAAGTCCACAATGCCAAGTTATCACAGAGCATGTAACCAGCATACAAATTAAGATTTAAAAATTCAGGCCCCCTACTCAACAAGAGAACTCTATAGCCACTCAGTCGCCGTGGCGGGTAACGTCCACCTGCAGCGAGCTCACGATTGACGTGAATTATGACGAACGGCGTATGGGAACCGGATTAAATGGTAAAACTCGGGCTTCTTCGACCTTTCCCTAAATCTAATTGAACGAACACCTTTTGTATTTCAACCCATATAATTTGATCGCCGGGGGAACGAATCAAAACCTTGACCACGTGATCAACAGGAGAACGCCACGGCTATGCTTTGCGAGGCGCACAGCGTTGCTTGCTAACCCTTAAAGAGAAAGAGATAATTTAATTGAAAGAAGGCAGAGAGCTCGGCCTGAGCTAATGCGCTCTAGCCTGCTACTCTGCACAGGGGGAGGGGGAACGGGGACATGAAGATGTGATGAGGGATGATGATGACACAGCAAGAGGGATGTGCAAAGGTGAAAGCAAGTTCAACACTCTGATGATAAACATTCACAAATATCATCCATATGAAGCCACTATCAGGTTTCGCATCAAGTCTGTAGTCACCAATTCAAGTGAACTTAAATATAGAGGCGCTAGCACGAAGCTGGTGTGTGGGTCTCTGCAACGATTCCTTTAATGTCGCCGTTGTTGCTGTATATCTATTCTCAGCATGTCAGATATGTAAGAGCAGAATAAATTATGATAACGCTCACAAACCCGAGTTATCTAAAATACAAGCAGACTTCCCATCGACTCGAATTTTCGCAGGCTGTAGGCTGCGGCTATGCCACATTTCCCTCTCTCATGTCACAGAACTGCGACGCCTAATTGCAGCAGGGCATTTATTTTACACAGCGGAAGTAGGCGTGGCATGGTTGCCAGGCCTGCTCAGCTAGCTGACGGTGTCGTTACAACTCACATCACACCTTCGCTGTCGTGTTAATTAGAGGCGATAATAAAATGGCTGTAAGACGTAATGACGCAGCTTTTTTTTTTCAGTACAGCGCTCGACATCGTTCGAACGTAAATTAACGAATGGTCTTAGTGCTGCAGACCCATGTCACGACCATTGCACGAAGCGCACGAAAAGGCCGCATCGTGTTGATGCTGTGGAAGCTTTCTATAGGGCTCGTTGCAGGGCCCCTTTAACCTGCGTTGTGCACCCCACGCCCAACCTTTCACTAGGACCAGTTAGGAAAGGCCACGAGGAGCCAGTGCTATTCTAGTACACTGCACCCGTGCATTGTGCAGACAGTGCATACCTTTGTTGAGCAGGCTGTCGGCGACGGAGACGCGCTCGGTGCAAGTCTGCAGGGCGCCCAGGATGAAGCACCAGAGTCGGCCGAACTTGTTGCGCATGATGGCCATGTTGTACTCCATCATGATGTACGTGTTGATCACTGTGTGAACGCGTGGGGGAACGCTGTTTTACCACGGACGTTATAGTCACTGTTATCTTAACCTGTCATGTGGGCAGCGATAGCTACAAAGCAGAACTGGCGTATACAACGTGCAGCACCTTCGCAGGCTGTGAATCACCGAAGATACGTATCGATTAAAAGCTCATCAAACTCGTACGGCTGTCCACCTTGCGCCAGAATGTTATCTATAAGTAAAGCCATTAGAATTCATTATAGTTTTTTGTTAATAGCATAACGGTGAGTGTTATGTGCCTGATCATCTGATGATTTAGTTTACCCTTCTGGTGTAACGTCAATATGAACTCCATAAACAATAAAACCAAGAAAAGTGCAGGTGAACAGTGGTGTCGGTTATTACTGTCAGGACTATATATACGTTATACGTATAGCCGTAAATGTTTAAAAGATGGAACAGGTCAGACAGCAGTCGCTGTAGCTCTATACAGGCTGTTTCAGCTAACTTTAGCCAGATTTTAAATATATGTCAATGCACTCTAAGACGACGCGACCAAATGCATGTTGCTCACTTATGTATGTAGTGTGTCACGCTATTTTTTGTATTTTGCATAATTAGATAATTAGTCAAGATTACCTAACCAACTTCTGAAACAACGAAGCTAGGAAGAAAATTCCAATTAGAAAGTTTCAGGGTGGTTTGCAAAACGGCCGAATAAACAGTTTTCGTCTTTTTATCTATTAAGTGTTAGTGTTCTTGAGCTTGCTGCCCATGCCCGCGAAATACAAAAAAAAAAAACACCACGTGACATGCCCGCTTGCGCGTCATGAATGCACTGCTCCCAAGCGTACCGTGCATAAACGAACATAGCATTTAGCCGGGTGTGCTGCCCGGCTTGTGAAATTATCTTTCTTTTTAAACATTCTGCGCGAACGTTTGGGACCTATCTCCTATACACCTTATTCAAGTCTCCGGTATCCAATAAACACACTTGAGAGTAATCTTTGACATCATCTATAGTTTTTAAAATTATTATTGTGATACTGTTGGGCCACAAGGCCGTTACAGCGTGGGTTTAAGGCAACACAAACACAAAATGTGCGCTACAACAATAAAATTACATCAATAAAGTTAGGTCCTGGGATGATGTGCCCTAATCGAATTTCTGTTTGCCTTCTGTCATGAAAGAGTTCTTGTACGCGACAGTGTTTATTGTACGTGGCCCCCGACACCCACCGGTGGTGCCGACAGCGAAGAGCAGAATCTCGACCAGGCAACGCCGGAAGACGTAGAAGTTGATGCCGTGCGTGGCGTGAAAGGCCAGGGCCGGCAGGAACACGACGAGCAGCTCGGACTCGCTGAAGCTGTTTGTCGCATCGGTCGCGATGCGCGTGAAGTCGGCCGTGAAGGTGTAGCCGTAGGAGCCCAGCGTCGTAAGCACGAACAGCACCAGCGTGTGCGGCAGGTGGAAGCTCCTCTCCAGGAGCTTCAGAATGCCTGCGCCGCCACCAGCGCCACCCCGTGATGTTGACGGCGGTCGCTCGCAACGTATACACCGAGCGCTGCGTCGCCCGTACGCCGCAAAAGGCTGTTTGATATTCCACGCTGAAATTTCGCACAGGTAACTGGCCTGCGTTAATACTGAGCTTTTCGTGGCGTCCGATGGGCTTAGGTGCTGTGGTCACTTGGGGTGTGGAGTGAGAGGGTGCTTCGGGGATGGCACATCGCACGGCTGTTGTTCGGCGGCGTTAGCGGAGTGGCGCGGATGCTCCGCTCTCACCATTCCGTTCCTCACAGTGCGCGAGATCCCCTTGGTTTTAACAGCGGGGTTCCGTTGTCTGATGTCACGCAGTGGGGGCAGGGGGCAGAGCGCGCGCCAGGGGAGTGGCGAGGAGAGGGGTATAGGAGCAGGTGTCTCGCCGGCGCGCGCCCTTTCGCCCCATGGGTTGCGCTCGCCACGAGCGACGGCGGGAGCTCGCACGAGAGCGGCAGCGCCGGCGTCGCGCAAATACCGAGCTTCGAGAGCGAGAAGCGCGATCAAAGGGCCAGCGGGGGGAAGCCGCTACAGCCGAGGATCGAGAACGGAAAGCCCTAGCCAAGCGACAGCAGAGGCAAGCTAAACCCCCAACCTTCGAGAGTAGGAGGCCGAGCAGAAACGTCCACGCAGAGATACTCCTCCCCAGAGGGTGCCGATGGACGGTTCAAGAGAGAATTCCTCGACCGCGACTGCGGCCACAGCTGCAAGGTGCGTGATAGACTGTGTGCTTTGATCACGACCTCACGCAGCATGCGCAGTCCGGGACCGAAGCTCGATCGAATTTAGCAAAACGACGACCATGAGAGAAAAGACCTTCATGAAAATAGCGCTAGACACGAGTTGAAACCTGGGAAAACGATCACCAGCTTCACTGCTTTGACAGCTTTCACTGAGTAGAACTGGCTTTACTTTTTCTCATTTATAAGTTATAGAATTTTCCTTATCCGTTGGTTACAGAGGTTAATCACCAGTGCGTCACGTGCTATTGTTTATAAGCATAATAAATGTTGCACTTAGGATATTTATAACAATAGAGGCTATATTTGTATTTCTGGGCGGAAGTCTGGTATCGTGAAAATGCCCCGTTACAATTGCACAAATCAGGACATGCACTCAGATATTTCGTATTTCGATATGCAATGCAATATATAACTATCCGTCAGTCATTAGCTACACAAATAAAAGTGAACGCAAACTCAATGAGTAAATTGCTCTGGTGTGCTCATGACAGTGTCCTCGAGCAATTGTATCGATTCAACCAAAATTGAGGTTTCAGCGGAATACCGCTGAGTCAAAAAGAGCTCAACTGCAAGTCAAGAACATTCCAACAAGCATTGTCGCAAGGATTTGGTGTCGATGAAATTTCTCACAAGATTTGCTGTGCTTGTTTAAAGGAGCACTGAGTTATTCAGCTAAAGGGTCGCTAAAGAGCAGCAATAAACAGTTTACACTTATGCAGTTTTCTTTCAAAACTCCATTTCGATTAATTTAGCTGAAGAGAGTTTATTATTACTGGAGTCATTGGGACATTAGTTTTTAAATTTTGTGCCTGAACTCTAGGGCCGGTGCGTCAGTGTTACGTCATGAATGTCAAGGTATTGCTACGGAATTGGGTGGTTTTGGTGCCGAAAATGTTCTCGAAACTTTATCACGTCTTGAGCCTTTTAAATCTTTATAAGGCAATGTAGAGCTTCAATATCTACGCACAGTAAACCAGACCCCAATAGGCTATATCAAATCCCACGACGTTACTGCCACCTGGTGCAGGGTATCGAGGGCCGCGGTCGCCACACGTGTTGTGTTATGGCGTCTTTTCTGGCTCACGCACCGTTTCTCCTAACGATGCTGGTTGCCGTTGTGTCGTTACAGAATCGCACCTTCCTTTTCATTTTGTGTTCGCATTTAAGCAAGCGTTTCCCCACGAGTAAAATGCGGTTGAAGTTCGGGGCCCGTCCTGCGTGGTTTTGTTTCTTTGCACCCGTCGTTCGAGCCGCATATGGCCGCGACCCCGGAGAAACATTAGAGGGCAACTTCCCGCGTTTTAATACCGATTTACCGGAAATAACGACGAAAATGTTGCGGAACGTATACACCTTTGTGCACCTAAGCACGCGTCCCACGCGTATGTATACGCCACACAGACGAGCCGATACGAGCGACCACGGGGCCTTTTTCGTTTACTGCGGCTGGCAAAAGGCGCGGATACGGTCCGGCGTTTCGGGAGCACCAGGTATACCGACCGACGCCAAGAACGCCGCAAAGGTGCTTGGCACTCAAAATGCGAGATCGGAAAAGTTTTTTTGGCGCCACGAACGCATTGCTGCCTGCGTATCGTAATGCGTAAACTTTAGGCGTCAAGTTGTATACATCCACCTGGAAATGAAATAATCGCAAACGCTATACAACACATGGCACAAGTGCCGAAGAGAGTTTTGAGCTCCGCCGAAACAACCGCCAAGTATAGAGGCCTCTGTAAGTATAACAGATTCCAATACAAATTCATCGGGGAAAAAATACAGCAAATTTACATCGCAACTTCACTGGCTTTATTAAAGACGGGAAATAAATTTTTACACCCGCGCGCTAGCACTCTCGGGTGGTCTAACTGCGTAACCGCTGGGCGAGGACAAAACGCACGGATTCCGGCGCAGATAAAATCCTTATAGGTGTGATCCTACTAAAACCCCTCAATTTGGGAAAGTATAGCGACGCTCATATATCTTTGCCGCCGTACTAGAGTACACTAGAATAGTGCACTCTAATTTCCTCGTTGCTTTAATTCGTCACGCAGGAGCTTCCCACACGCTGATTGGATGCGGCGTACCAGACCACCCCGTCTGCTGACCGTCATATCACGGTCAGCTGATTGCGGTTAATCAAAACTTCCTTTGGTTGTTTTTTACTATTTCGCGGTCGCTATATCCTGCTGCCACGTGTTGATCGCGCTATCCCAGCATGCATAATTTTTTCCCAGAATAATCAAGCTTTGTTTGACGGACGAATGCCTCGCTGCTGTGCGTTTAAATGCTGCGGCAGTATAGCCATGCAAAAAATGAATAACAATGTTTTTAATCCCTTAAGAAAAACTAGACGCGTTGAGTCGTAAGCAGTGTGTGCGTCGGAACTAAGGAGTTCACCGCTTCGACACACACCGTCCTTTGCGAGGAAGTATTAAATGAATGCTACTGCAATTAACCTTTCTGAAAAAAAAAATAAGTTGCCTCTACTAAACAGGGAAGCGGCCTTTCGTGTATGCTTTCTAATGTATGCCCAATGAATTGTGCCCATATTTAGTGCAAGTAACGTTTCATATCGATTACAAATGCTCTGACACACCCTTGGATACTTGTATCTACCCGATTAATTTATCTTACAATATTTCTTACGAAAATTGTTTTTGGCGAAAGTAAATGCTGGCGCCAGCCTAATTTCCGAGCGTAGCAAAATTTTGCTAATCGCTTTCCACTCGCGAGCACTTAATCTCGCGAATAATTCGCTGTTGCCAACTTTGATTAATTAGCACAGCGCATCCATTCACCACATCGAATTATAAAAGACCGTTGGGGAATGACATCGCCAGAAGTAGAGGTATCGCGAGCACTTGATTTCCGCGATAGCTTCAAGCGTGGTCAAGAACTCGCGTGTACTAGTTAGCCTGTCACGTGGGCCTGTGCCTCACACAGTGAAATTGACGCAAACACTCTTCCTGCAACGGATAAAGGCTGATTCATTGCCACAATAGACCGTTAACTAGGTTCTTGCTTACGTTCGTGAAGATTTCTTTAAAACCACGAATACAAAACGAATGCCGTGAATGGTCGCGGACTTTGCCGGCACGGCGAAAGGTCAAAGCAACCAGCTGGAAGGGCATGCTGAATCCCTGCTCGGTAGTAATCTTTTAGAGTGCTTTCGCTAGGTTATCTCTGAACCTTATCTGAAAAAAAAAAAGAGTACTACTGATAACACTCTGTCGGTACCTTAAGAAGGTCGAAACCATTCCACTAGACCGTCAATTACACAATAACTCTTCATACAGCTATACGCATACGTTGACTGTTCTCCAGCGTACGGCGACAGTAGACGGGGAAGGCGTGCCTAGGGTTACTGTATATGCTACCAAAGGTAATTGGTAGCATACACAGTAACTCTAAGCGTGCTGTGCGCAGCGCGCCGCCCAGTGGGAAAGTGAAATGGGAGAGGATTTGAGGAGGAAAGCTCGCGCAAGGAGAAGGGAGTCGCTACCGAACTACTACCGCCGATCCGCGATCAGATGGCGTGTACTGACTTCCAAGAGGGGAAACTAAAAAATAAACGGTCGGGACCGTGACGTCATAAGGCTGGCATCGCCACGCCAACATCCACTGACGCGGCATCTCCGCCCCTTTGGAGTGAGAAGAGCTTTTAAATGCGAAAGCCTCTTTTTTAACTGCCCTACCCCACTTTGGTCTGTTTACGTGGAACACGAAAATCTAACTCCTGCGAGAAATCGAACCCGGTCCTGCAGCGTAGCGAGTACTAATCCTCAGCACCATGCCAAGTTTTTTTTTCTGGATTACATGAGAAACTGAAGGGATAATATATTACAGAGAGCATGGCTGAACACTCGAAACTTAGGTAAACGTGCACACACACGCACACACGCACACACACGCGCGCGCGCAGTGATCTGGTTGATTGCAGGCTTTCATCACACAATCCAGGTCTTCAGAAACTGCATAGACGTAGCAGCGTGAACATGTCACAGGGAACACCGCCAGTATTCCTACACAGCAGAAATACATCGAGCATGGCGTGACGTCTACATCCTTTCTAAGCGTCCGTTGGAGAATGCAACTGAGAGATGCACCTACCTGAGAGGGCGATGATTGTGAAACCAAACATGCACTGAATTGCCACTTGCCTCTCTCTGGAAAACAAAAGAAAAAGATTTCCTTGCAACCCGCAGTTATGTGGATAGTTGTTGAACGCAAGCACCTCTTTTAACGGCGAACGCCTGTCGCGGTGGCAAAGGAGAGCTCCGTAATGACAAAAGGGTGTTTAACTGAGATAGTTGGTTCATTCTACGAAGATTGTTGTAGCAGAAATTGTGGGACACAGACACAGAAAGGAACGAACAGACATGGACGTAATGAATTTCGCTGGAATTGCGGTTTCTCTTGTGCCGTGATCGAATACGTTCTCAACGTAACACTTAAAAGAATTCAGCGAAATCTGTTGTGCTTCTGTGGATGACCTTGCCAACAAAGAACTATGTAAATAAATGGCGAGGCATATAAGAGAGCTTTATCGCCAAGTATCATCGCTTAAAGCTGTGTCATATGCATAACTTATTTTCACAGCCTGTGGTGTGTAACCGCCGAATGCCGCGCAGATATTACGCCAGTTTTCTTTAACATCGGCCCATCCATAGAAAGACTACACATATAAGTCGTACACGGGGTACTTACTGTAGTGCGTGCTGTTTTTTCGGGTCCGACTGAAAATGGAAAATTAAGACAAATATATTTACAGATAAACAGACAAAAGCGCCACTATACGCCCGTTTTGGGGCATCATATAAGGACGATAACGAAGCGGTATGAACCTTTCCGTATGTTACGAAAAACAAGAGCAAGTTGTTAGTCATCACGAGAGTCATGGTAGTGTTCTCACCCGCTTTGTATCAGAACTATCCACTTGCATATGTTTAAGTATTGCGGCATTGCCAATTAATATGTGCTATTTAGACTGCGAAATGACATTGGCGCATTCGCCATAGCAATGTCAAGAAGCGCAAAATGTGGTCAACGTTATCTTACGCAATTTCGATATATATATATATATATATATATATATATATATATATATATATATATATATATATATATATATATATATATATATATATATATATATATATATATATATATATATATATATATATATATCGTGCCACAAGTTCTCGAACATCGAACACGGTTTCCAATAGAAATCACGCGTAACAATAAGCAGTTCTCACATCTTAGTTACAACTCCCATCGTTATTTGAAGCCCTTCCTTAACAACGAAGGGCATCAGTCTAGAACTAACGTGTTATCTGGTGCTTTTGAAGATAAATACAGGTAATTTTCTTCTCTTGTTTGGAACGCTGGAATCTGGCTAAAGAGAGCCTCCGGCGTATTCTTTAGTATATTCTGTATAAAAGCATCGGTTGTTTGTGTGCACCTTTCTCTACAGCTACGACGCGATGTGGGCCGCAGAACGTCAGGCGATTATTAACTTACGAATACGGAAGACGAGTCCATGTTGGTCGAACTGCGTTGGGTGTTTTGCCCACAGGGTTGGGGGAGACCGAGATGCGCGAGGCAACGTTCTATTATGTCGTTGTTGCTGCCTCAAAACGTTCTATTATTCTCTTCCGATGACGATGATAGCGTGGGGCATGACGATGATAGCGTGGGGAATGTAGAAAGCGATCTGTCGATCGCTTTAGGTTGTGGATGGATGGATGGATGAATAACTTTATTAGGGTCCTTTAGGGCGCGCACTAGCGCGCAGCGGGCCGCTCCCACGTCGGGACAGAGAGGCCGAGTCTCTCCGCCGCGTCGCGGGCCCGTTGGACAGCCCATATCTGTTCTTCGAGGTTGGGGCTGTGTAGGACCGCATCCCAACGTGAAGAAGTGTTGTTTTTATCGCTGTGTAACGCGGGACATCGCCAGAGCATGTGAGGTAAATTCGCTAAATCATTGCATAGTGCACATGCATTTGTTGTCTGAATTTCGGGGTACACCTTGTGAAGAAGTAGGGGGTTTGGGTAAGCCCCCGTCTGTAGAAGCCTTAGTGTCAAAGCTTGAGGTCTATTGAGTTTGCAATGTGGGAGGGGGTAGATCCTCCGAGCCACATAAAAGTGCTTAGTAATTTCCGTGTAGGAGGAAGGAGAGTCCCGATTGTCAGTAGCCCCAGCGTCACGCTGCCCGGTAGCTACGCGGTTGATGATCCCTCGCGCAGCTCCGTGTGCCGACTCGTTGAGGTTGGGCGGGGCACCCTCGATCTGTCCCATGTGGGCTGGAAACCATATCAATGTGTGTGGCTTGATCTCCTTGCTTCCTAGTATCCTTAGGGCCAGCTCGGATATGGTTCCTTTGGCAAACGCCCTAACAGCTGATATGGAGTCACTGTAGATTGATGTCCTCTTGTCGTCCAATAAGACCATCGCTATTGCAGCCTGCTCTGCGATCTCAGAGGACGTCGTCCGAATCGAGATTGCGTTTGTTATTTGCCTTTCATGATCTACGCTAACTACAGCGAAGGCCTGTCCGTCGACGTAGCGCGCTGCGTCTACGAAACTGTTCTCCGAAGCCCGTTCACGAGCCTTTTCCAGGAGAGCCTTCGCGCGCGCCCGACGTCTTCCCACGTTGTGCTCTGGATGGACGTTTCGTGGGATCGGGGCGACAATGATGCGGTCCCGCTGCTCTCGAGGGATGCTACAGAATTTTGTTTTGATTACTGTGGGGGAAACGCCCAGCTCCTGTAAGATGTGTCTTCCAGCTTGTGTGGTAGATAGCCTGACGAACTGGGCCCTCTCCTGTGCTTCCGCTATTTCCTCTAGCGTGTTATGCATGCCAAGTTGAAGTAAGCGTTCCGTGTGAGTGTATATGGGGAGGCCAAGAGCTCTCTTTATTCCTTTTCTGATTAATGCGTTGAGCTTATCCCGCTCCGATCTTTGCCAGTTGTGCATAGCCGCGACGTAAGTGAAATGACACATTACGAACGCATGTACCAATCTCACGAGGTTATCTTCTCCGAGGCCTTGCTGCCGGTTGGCCACTCTTCTGATAAGTCTGATGGCATTGTCCGTCTTCTTAGTGAGTCGCAGCACTGTCTGGTTGTTTGAACCATTCGACTCTACCATCATGCCGAGAATCCGGATAGCGTCCACCCTCGGAATATATCCTCCGTCGTTTGTGCGCAGGTTTATGTCGCAATCGGCGAGTGGTTTCCACCCCTTTGGTTTCGGGCCTCTTCGCTTGGGTCGATAAAGTAGCAGTTCCGACTTGTGCGGTGAGCACCGAAGGCCCGTGGACTCAAGGTATCTCTGGGTAGCATCAATCGCCTCTTGCAGGGCCGTCTCTACCTGTCCGTCACTACCTCCCGTACACCAGATGGTAACGTCGTCTGCGTATATGGTATGACTGATACCGTCGATAGCAGAGAGTGTCCTGGATAGCCCAATCATGACGAGGTTAAAGAGAGTTGGGGATATGACTGCCCCTTGTGGCGTCCCCTTAGACCCCAGCTTGATCATGTCTGAAGTCAGGTCCCCGATCTTAAGGGTGGCTTCTCTGTTTGACAGGAAAGATCTCGTGTAGGAATGAAAGTGCTTCCCCAGGTTAAGACTCGAGATTGTGTTCAAAACAAACGAGTGAAGAACGTTATCGAAGGCCTTTTCCAGATCTAGACCTAGTATGGCTCTCGTGTCCCGCGTAGTACAGTCAATAATGTGATGCTTGATGAGCTTCATCGCGTCCTGCGTCGACAGTCCGACCCTGAAGCCGATCATGTTGTGCGGGTAAATGTCGTGGTCCTCCAGGTAGCGTGAAAGCCTGTTTAGGATTGCGTGCTCAGCAACCTTCCCTACGCACGATGTGAGCGATATTGGGCGGAGGTTATCGAGGCTGGGCGGCTTGCCTGGCTTGGGGATAAGAATGGTGTTGGCCGATTTCCACATTTCCGGGACTTTACCGCTGCTCCATGTTTGGTTAATGATGTCCGTTAGGTATTCGATGGACTTTTCGTCCAGGTTCCGTAGAGCTTTGTTTGTGATCTTGTCCGGACCCGGAGCCGATCTGCCGTTGAGGGCATGGAGCGCCTGCCTGATCTCCTCAATCCCGAATTCTGCGTCGAGCTCAGGGTTGTCGGAGCCTGCGTAGTCAGGAGAAGGTGGTGTAGGGCCCGATGCGACTGATAGGTACTTCTTCACTAGTTTGGATAAAATTTCGTTGTTCGAATATTTATTTTAGGTTGTGGCCTAAAAGAAATCGGAGGCATTATTGCGCGAGACAGCATTCTATGAAGTTGTTGTTGTTGCCTCAAAACGTTCTATTATTCTCGTCCACTGACGATGATAGCGGGGGGAATGTACAGTCGATCGCTTTAGGTTGTGGCCTAAAAGGAATCGGAGGAATTTTTTTTCCCGGGATATATTACTACTAAGAAAATATTCCATCAACGTCTGTCTACCAGTTCGCGTTTTTCTTATTGGGCTTCATTTATTCAGGTATGACAGTCCATGCGCCAATAATGCAATCGTGCCTGCACCGCCAGATTTTGGGTCAGTCCTCCTTGGTACACTGCGCGCTTAGTGCGTTTGCGCCAAAGCCATCAAGGTCATCATTATCCTCGGGAACCGATTATTTTCGAAAGCGGTTACCATTAACGCCGAGACCGGTTCCCTAATCACGAAGTCGCCCCCAAGTCCGGTGCGCGTTATACAAGACACTTCGGAGGTGTAACGGTCACGCTGTGAGAGAGAAAAAGAAACAAAATATGCAGATCTCACGCACTGTGGGAATCGATGTAAGCGAAGCTTTCCGTGCTGGATCCTTTGATTGGCGATAATTAGCGGTAATGTTGACGGCTAAAGCTTAATTTACTCAACGTTTAGACTAACACGAGAGTGGTGAGTTGATTTTAAACGTTACCTTGCGTGCACCACTGCTGTTTGTCTGCGGAGTACACAGAACACGCAGGGAGAGGTGTTTGCTTGAGGCGTTGTTGTGTGCCATATTTTGTAACCTCTCAGAGGGTTGAGCGTTGTCACTTCCTCACATGGCACATAGCATCGTGGCAGGAGTATTAAACTTAGATTGGATTATGGGGCTGTACGTGCCACATCCACACTCGGACTATAAGGCAAGCCGTATAGTAGCGGACTCAGGATTAATTTTGACACCGTGATGTTCTTTAACGTGTCCCAAAATCTAAGTGCACGTGCGTTTTCTGTTTCGCCCCGGTCAAAATGCAGCTGCCGCGATCGGGATCAAATCCACGACCTCCAGCAATGCCATACCCGGAAAGCTAACGCGGCGGGTAAGTGTTGATTTGACGGTAGACCGCTTCCGTAGTGTCGTTTGTACCCTGCCGTGCGCTTTAATTAATGCGGCTCTGCTTCTGCACACCCTGTGTAAGTTTGCATGGCGTTAAATTTCTGAAATAGGAGCAACGATCAGCCTGTTTCTTTGCCTTCTCACGTCGCCTCCCCCTCCCTCTCTTGTTTGGGAACTGCCTCTTTACCTCCCTCTCCATCTTCTCCCCTCTGCAGTTCTATCTATGTCCCCTCTGGCATCGCACGTTAGTAGAAAGGGAAGCGCTGCAGTTTCTGCAATGCTTCTGAGGGGAGTCACGGATAAACACAGCTGTCAAGCGGCTAATGTGGCGGCTGCCAGGGAGCTCTATAGAGGACATTGTGCACATTCGACGCGGCGGGGTGAAAACGAGTTTCTCCCGTCGCCCTTTCTCTCTTACTCGCGCCTGTCAAATATATACGCGCTGTGAACCACCTTCCGACGCGGTGTGCGAGACAGTAGCAGCAGCAGCAGCAGCAGTTGGAAAGTCGAGGGAAGGGGCCAAAGATAGCTTCGCTTTAAAACCAGAGCTAAGTAGCGGGGGGCCATTCCTATCTCGGGATTCCGAAGCCGCATAAAGGCTGCACTTCAATCGGCATCCTTTACCCGCCCTACAGCCATCCGCCGATTGAATTCCGGCTGCTAACCGCACGACGCCAGCGGTGGCAGATGCATGTCACGAGGGGGACAAAGCAGTCCCCTATCACAATCGTGGATGCTGCCGACTGCTCTTAGGGAACGTGCACTTGGAGGTTTTGAGGAAGATTAAAAAGATTAAGGAGATACCTACAAAAATGCTTGAATGAAAAGCATGTATAGCATACCTGAATAAGTCAAGGAGGCTAGGTGACTATTTCTCATCGCCCCGTTTCGAAGCGGACGTCAACAAATTACCCTCATCGAATCGCGAAAGAGGAGTCTCGCTGCAGCACACGCGTCATACGTAACTCGTTTCGACAGCGGCAGTGCGTTGTGTGGTATTGATTGAATGCTAAACTCATTACCGGCGACGTTCATCGTGAGACGGGATATATATATTTTTTTTGCATAATCAGACGCGAGCTGGCGCAGGCGCCTCCGCGTACACGTGCACAATCGCATCACTTTCAAAGGTGCTAATTACTGCACACGCGCGCGAAAGGCATTTTCCAACCAAAAAGCAAAAGCCGGGTTTCTTTGCAAGGTCGTTTCAATTGATCCAGCATTAAAACGCAGCGCGCTGGGCAACAGAATAACGCCACAATATGAATGCGGTATAAGGTTACTGGAAGGCCGAACTGACTCTTCTTAAATAAGTGAATTAATTTGGAAACGTTTGATTACTACTGTATGGGCGGCTTGTCCGCAAACAACAAAGTGTGCAATGGTGATCGAAGGACAATAACACGAGGTGATGGGAAAGTTTCCGGCCATGAAACTGTCTTCCCAAACGTGCTTGAGCAATTAATACTAAATATTACGGCAGAAACCATGGTCGATAATTATGTACGTCAAATCGAAGCATCTTTACCCTGCACGCGAAGCGCAGCCCTAAACGAACTCGCGTCCTCCCGGGAAAACGCTTGCCCGATGGTTGCAACATGCGCGGGGCCGCGACACGCTGACGAGTTTCCCTCGGAACCAGAGCCGCTCGCAGACGCTGTGTGCGTGCACGCCGCACCAAGTTCGCCTTCGGTGAAGCGCTTTTCGGAGTACAATGTCTGCAACCGTGTGTGGCCTCGCGTTTGACCTTGGCTCTCATTGGGCAAGGAAATGCTTCGTTTAAACAGAATTGGTAGTTTCGCCCGAAGGGTGAGCCTTGACAATGAGAGCAATGTTGAGCGTCGCACTCGAACTACCCGAACGGTCTATATATGCGGAAGCGGCGTGTTGACGCGACGCAGCGCGCAAGGCAACTCCTGCTGGGCAAAAGGAACACCGCCCTGGCAGCTACCAGGCGTCTCACCACGCTGGTTTCACGTGGGGCGCCGCCACCGTGACGTTGCACGCGCCGCACGGTGTCGGGGACTAATTTGTAAGTGTCCACCTAGGGGACATGTCCATTTCGTCTGCTGCTAAAGTTCTCATTGGCTGAAGGCGCCGGTCTCCTTTAGACGCTTGCTAGCCAATCAGAACTTCAGCAGCAAGCGAAATTGACACGTCCACTAGATGGGAACTTACAGAAAACTACCCGTACCCTCCGCTGGACGGGAAGTCGTTGGCGCTAGTCATCGCCCAGTGAAATATTACACAACGTTAGCTCGACGTTTACTGCCCTATTTCATTCGACCAGTGACACATTAGCTCACCAAGAACGCTAGTGTGCTCACATTATGTGTATACACGCACAATGCTGTGGCCCAGCCTCTGCTCCGCCACTAAAGCAAATGAGCGTGTAGCCGTTGATGGTACGCCCCCTTCAATTTGTCAATTTTGCATCTAAACACTCCGCGTCCTGGCGACACTCGCCCTAACGCCGCGCGCGTGTGCCGCGTGTATGCGCCATCGAGCGAGCTCCAGCGTCCGTGTATTTGCAATCCCAATCAAACATCAAGCAGACGAAACGTTCGAACGAACACACACACACACTGATATATATATATATATATATATATATATATATATATATATATATATATATATATATATATATATATATATATATATATATATATCGACCGGCTTATAGATCTTCACAAATTGAAAAAAAAAATCCAATTCGTTTATTTTTTTGCACCAACCATAAGAAAAAGAAACATGACAAGCGTAGAATCATGGACGAGAATGCACATCATTATGGTGCAAAAATTCATTTACATCGTGTGTACTTAAAGGGACACTGAAGGAAAATATTAAGTCATGCTAAAGCGATAAATTAGTGCTCGAGAACGTCTAAGGTGTCAATATTGTCGCCAACAGAGCCTTAATAATCCCGAAATTGAGGTAAATGCAGGGCATGATTAGAAACTCCCCTGGAACATTCAAGTACTTGCCCGATAACGAAAGCACTCCTCAGTTAAATTCTGTCACTAGTACTCAACCTGATAGAATGATATTTAAACAGTCCACGTCGACTTAGTATTTGCCTTTAGCGTCCCTTTAATAAATATTGTTTTTTTCAAGAGGTTGGCAATATCACGGCCGCCATCTTGCGTGTAGTTCAGATTCTCCCATCAGGCGACGCCGCTCATTCATTTTTAAAATGTTTGTAAAAAAAAAGGGGGGGGGGTTATTCTCTTCGTCACAGCATGCTCCGATCTTTCCGCATTACGACGCTGCGACAAGTGATCAACTGAAATTGAGGAAAATGCCCATTCCGCCCTTCTTTTCAGGACGAGTTGTGCCTGACAACTTTGTTTTGTGGCTGCGCATGGTGACCGTCTCCCCGCTGATACTTTCAACAGTCGCTCGGTCGAACCTTTCTGTATGTAAAATGGTCAGTGCAGCTGGCTGCGGCTATAGGCGGTACCGTCCCTTTTGACGTGGATGTCATGTGAGTGTGGGCCGCTGCTTCGAAAACCGTCTCGGTAGATGGCCCGCACACAGCCATGCTCAATGCCTTGGCGGAACAGAACACTTGTAGTAAGACAGATTCAGACTGAAATGCACGGATCCTTGAGTGACGTTGATCGTCAACTATAGTTGTGTTTCACTGTTTCTTCCTAGTGTCTTCTATTTTTTTAGCATTCTGCAAAGTACGGGCCCGCTAAACGAAAGTTCTAGGCTTAAATTGGTAAATACTTCATCAGCAGTCTTCTGGGCACCCCTCCCCCCCCCGCCCCCCCCCCCCAATGGCACAATAACCTAACCTAAAGCCCCTCCATACGCGTTTCCGCGTGGCGCGTGGATGCAGGGGCTCTAACCTAACCTGCTGGCTAGCTGGCAGGTAGTCAGGATGTACTGTGCACGGCGCTTTCGTCCTTTCTTTCTTTCTTCATTCATTTTTTTTTTCAATTTTTAAGGCGAAGCGTTCTTTGCCTCTTCCTTCGAATTTCCCGCTGCTGTTGCGGCTGTCTTGCACGCTGCCTAGGGGGTGGTTCAGAGCGTGGAAGGACCGTGGCAGACAAGAACAGAGACGCGAGGAACGCGTTTGACCCTTGCACCGCGTCGAATCGGCACGATGCCCTCTGGAGTTCCCAGGGGATCGTCGCATTAACCTCTTGACAGGGGTAATTACCCGTGTCTCCGTCAAAATCTTTGCAGAAATTGCTGCGCTTGCCTTTCTACGAACGTGGAAGTCCACAGGGAAGCCGTGCAGAGTACATCTTGACTGCATGCCCCTTAGCCAGCAGGTTAGGCCATTGTGCCCAGAAATGCAGATGAAGTAGGGTTCCAGAATTTTCCTGGAAGCCCACTTTTGTTCACAGGTGACTGTGGGAGTGTTTTTGAAGTCCACAAAGAAGTTGTCCTCGCCTCCTCCTAGTTTCCAGGCTGGTACGACGATACCTCGAAACTTCCTTTTCCCACGTGGTGAGTTGCTATGTGTTTCGCAGAGCAGTATTTGCCCTATTCTGCGAGTCGCCGGTTGAACGATAGGATTAGCAGCAAACAATGAGCGAGCCTTATTTCACCGACTGCAGTGAAAGGTGCGATCGCTGCGTGACCTGTAGCACTCCAAATTGAGCGCAACAAACCGAATGTCGAGTACATTCCGACGCGCAGTAAATTTTGAAACACGTGATTTCCAGTAAGTGGTCTTCTCGCACGAATATGTATCGTATTTACGCGCGTATTCATCGCACTCGCATAATGCTCGCAACCCCACGTTGCCCACTTTCTTTTTGGAGTAATCATAGTACCCTCGAGATGAGAGACGCGGGAAACTCGTTTGGCTTTCGCACCTCGTCGATTATGCACAATACCCTACGGAGCACCCTGGGCGTCGCCAAATTAGCCTCTTCACAGCTGTAATGATCCGTGATCTGAGGGTGTCACGGACCATTACAGATGTCAAGAGCCTAATGTGAAAGCTTTGCAGAACCTGCAGGGCTTACCTTTATACCAACGTGCAAGCCCACGGGGAAGTTAGACGAAGTTGTTAGAAGGAGCGGGGTGCGGGGGGGGGGGGGGGGGGGGGAGGAATGTGTAGAACGACGCAGATGCGAAACGAGGAAATAACAGCCTTGCCACTCTTCGCTCGCAGTTCCCATACAAGGGGGGGGGGGGGTAATAAAGTACCCCCGTGAGATGGCAAGGAAACTCTACTACTAGACACTACAACGGTTAAGGGGCACCGGAATGAATTTGTGTTCAAGGTACGGTACGGTATGTTCCTACCATTTCTAAAAAATATACGTCCCGCAAATATGTAAAGCGGATAACTAGGCAGGGCGTGCAGAAGCCAGCCGAGCGACAATAATTAAAGCGTATACAGGGCCTATAAGCGACATTCCGGAAGCGGTCGCATGTGAAATCAACACTTCTCTGCCCCGGTGGTAGCTTTGGCTATGTCATTGCTAGAGGTCGCGGATGTTAATCCGACCGGAGCAGCCGCATCTCGATGGCGGCAAAATAAAAAAAAAAACGCTAATGTACTTAGACTTAGGGGTCATGTACTTAGACGTTAAGAGAACACCGTGGCGTGAAAATTATTACGGAAAAGCCACTACAGCGTGCCTCATGATCCGATTATGGTTTTGGCAAGTACGGCCCCATAATTCAACTAAAGTTTAATACTTCTGCCACGATTCAATGTGTCAACCCTCTCAGAGGTTGTGAAATATGGCGTACAACAACGCCTCAAGCAAACAACTCTCCCTGTGTGTTCTGTGTACTAGCAGACAAAGAGCAGTGGTGCCCAGAGAGTAACGTCAACTCACCACTCTTGTGTTGGACTGAACGCTGAAGTTGAAGATTCGCCATCGACATCAGCTCTAATTATCCTCAATCAAAGCCAACAGCACAGAAAGCTTGGTTTACATCGATTCCCACATTGCGTGGAATCTGCATATTTTTTTTTCTCTCAGCAGCCACAATTGAATGAGATGCTTTAGAACTACAAGGCCTTGTTGCAAATCTGTGCGCTTGAAGGAATGTGGTGTAGGCGCAGCGACTAGACTCAGCCAAACACTCAAATCTGGAGAAAGAATCTAACAGTTGCTGTGAATTAGCTTGTACACGAAATAGAATGTCATTTTGAACGGACCTGGTCAGTAGAAAAAAGAGATAAATCCACTGCTTCCTTGTAGATTCCTTACTAAACTTAAGGCGATTTTCTCATCATAGCGTAGCGCTTGCGGCTTGATTCTTGAAAATTTCAGAGATGCAGCTAGAATAGTTTTGACCTTTCTTCCGTAATGCGTGACGAAGTATAGCCATAAATTACAACTTTGCTATAGCTCATGAACTGTTCATCAGAACAAAAAGCAACCTCGCATAGAAGATAAGTGCACTGTAGCCTAGAAAACCACGAAATATTGTTGTTATGCGTTGAATATATATATATATATATATATATATATATATATATATATATATATATATATATATATATATATATATATATATATATATATATATATATATATTCAAAAACTTTTATCATTGTGCCCATTTTTATTGGAGCCTGTATATATATCTAACTGCTTTACACATAATAGCTCTTCATAGAAAAACCTTGTATAAAATGTCATTCAAAGGCACAGCAAAATTAATTTTGCCATGTTGAACAGTTTTGACGGAAATGCCACACAATCAGAAACGCTGTATTTTTGCTCACAATCTTTCTATTGCCGTCGGGTGAACACTTCATGCCAGGCAATAATATTGTAGGCGTCATCGGAAAGTGCTGAAAGCAAGCTTGCTAATGCAGTGCAATTCACATCCGCCCAATGAGCGCAGAAAGCACACTGCGCTCGCAAACAACGCTTAAAACGCGGAGCGCGCGCCGCCGGAGTGGGACTGCCACCCCAGTGATCCCGCCGTGTTGCAGTGCACTAGTTTGCGCCTTGCTGCTTGAAACCGCAGCCCAGATTTATATAGGAATCGCTGTTAGCTGTCCGGCCTCACGTTGTTCTTAAGCTAAGCCTTGGCTGAAAAAGAACACTGTGGTATAAACGCGCTCACATTAGGCATTTCGAATGAATAGACAGTTCTCGGGGCACATTCGGCGAGTCGCGACAAACGGCGCGTGCCGGTGATATTAGTTCCCATTAGATTCAGAAATTGGAAGCTGAACTTTGATCTTCAGCACCGAGACTGACGAGTTTCTCGCTGGACACACCTCCCAGATATAGCTAGAGCTAAATAAAGAAAGAAAGAAAAAAGAGGCACGTTGCCATGTTCGTTAGCTCTTACGCACTTTATCGCCTGCTGTCTCTCGGTAACCACGTGTGCGCTGAGCCTTAACAATACAGTTGATTGTGACGGAGTCGAACTTTCAGTTATTTATTTCCCTGTCGTTTCATAATAGTACTTTTAGCTACGGAATGTCGACTCATCTAAATGTCCCAACATAATCCATGTGCCTTTAGCTGCGAAGGAGCAGGGCACCTTTTATATACATGCAGTCCTCGTGGCTCGGCATACGAACCACGTGGCGCCATATCGCTAGTATATACGGGAAGTCGAATATGTGAGTGATTGTACGGCAGTGGCAATGCGTCATACCGCAGGAACGCGACATCCGACAACATAGATTAATTGTGTGCTTATAATTGACGCAGCTGTATACTATAGCGCCTATAGAACTGTATGTCCTATAGTTTTCGCGTGGGTCGAAAAAAGAATTGCTATGACGCCAGGAACTATAGCTACGGAGCCAGCTTCATATATTAGGCTCCAAACGGCCCCGAAATACAGCTAATTTGGCGGAAAGTATAACCACCAACGGTAACACGTGGATGGTTCGCGCCGTAAATTGAATATTTACTGCTTTGTTCCGTGGTTCCTCTTACTCCGCTGTTAATTCACGTTTATTCCTATGTAAGTATACCAAAAAAAAAAAAAAACTCTATAGCCGCCCATTTAGTTTCCTTCAAATTGCGCAGTCGTTTCCTGAAATCAATTTTGCTGAGTGCCTTCCGCTCTTCGAAGGACTCCCATGGCCCATGTTTGCCAGTACCCCCACGTTTGGAGTTTTTCCCATGGGAATCGAGTGCAGCTGGCCTACGAACAACCATTTGATCCATCTTTCGTCCAGTTTGTGCTTCAGTCAACGCAGTAATAATTAAAGGTCGCTTTCGCGCCGCTTGGTGAGGGGCCAGAACGCAATTCTGAACGTCTAAACACGAGTGCTACTTTTAATCCAGATGCTTTACTGAGACATAAAAACTCATTAATGATAAAAGAGATTGTGAAGCTTGTGCCATGACTTTTTTGACCCATCGACGCTCTCACACAAGACTGTCAAGAAGAAATTTATCAGGTTTTCGGAGAATAGGCCCAGACGCGTGAAAATCAATGAACTCAATGTGGGACAGACTTGCCAAGTGAAGGCGTTTCTACCGCTCCTCGTTTGTTAAACCGCGTGAAGAGAAAGAATAACAAAAGAAACACGCGACCTCGTGCATTCCACAGCACTGATATAGATATTCACGGCCACACCGTAGGAGCTTTACATCAGAAACGAAAGTATCGCAATACTTACAACGACCACACCACGAGGTATCGGCGCTTTTTACTTTAACTAACGATGTTTCGTGTTAGCATAGAAAACAATTTGCATTTGCCTCATGGTCGTGGCTAAGTTAAGGTGGGAGTCATCTATAGCTGCCTCCAGGTGACACGTCCATTTTTCTTTTTTCACAGCACGGTCGATTCCGGGGCAGAAAGGAAGAGAGGAAGTAATGCGCAGGGACGAAGGAATGTGACAAGAACGAAGAAATAGGAAAGACGTGGCGGCCAGTATGCCTTATCAACCACTGTCCGGTCGCCCCCCCCCCCCCCCCCCCCCTTGTGCTAAGGGATCGTACTCTCTGCCTGCGGAAGCAGGAGCCCAGTAATGGACTTGGAGCTCGAGCTTATCACTTGTACCCCGCGCTCTTCCCCCGACAGAACTTTTTTTTTATCCTTTCTTTTGCAACTGCTACACAAAGCAACATTCTTGAAAACTGCAGAAAGCCAGGGGAAAAAGTAGGGAGGGGAAAAAGGTGGGGCACTGCTGACGTCAACTGCTTTCTAGTCACGTGTCTCGACGCACGGGCAGCAACCAACATCGGCGCCCTCGCCTCTTCTTTTGATTCCATAGACTACACAATGGCCCACGCTACAGTGCGCACAAGACAGCTGGGCATCGTTCACATCGTACGACTACTGACCACGTGATCGTCACGCCACCTGTGCAGCCACGACGCTCCCAACCATTCAGCGGCGGTCCTCCGGTGATCTCTTTCTGAGGGCGGAGCTTCGCCTTCTTTATTTACGAGGACGGCACTGTGTTTTCCCCAGTCAGTCGATTTGCACTGTGCGGTGGAGTAGCCTGACTTGGAGTATATAGTGTTCCACGTGGCATCGCCGGGGTACATCGTCGGGCTCGAAGCACGCCAGGTAAGTTGTTGCTACGGTTACGTTTTCTTGTGCAGAGCTACCGTAGAATTGCCTTCATAGGCAGTGGAGTGGAGAAACTACAACTGTGCTTCACTGTTGATAAAGAGAAAGAAGGATGAGCACGTTGCAAAATAATGTTGGTATTTGCGGCCGAGAGTTTGCGCGTTCACTGTGTCATTATTCGCGAGCTAGACGCTCGCCGTCCATGTAAGCCGACCGCTGTTCACGTGCTGTGATACTTGCTGCCTACAAACTCTGACATGTTCGCACCGTGTGTACACTGACTGAGTTCTGTAAGCAGGTCTTGCTAAGCGCTATAGAACCACTGCACGCTACTATTTCACGCGAGGTTGAAAAGACAGCGGCGCAATTCACAGCTTTCTTTTCTTTTTTATTGTGACACGCACCTAGCGCTGGCGAAAAGCGTGTCCGAGGTTCAAGAGTCACTGAAAGCTCAATGACATATTCTTTGCTAAACAGCACTACACCTATCCTTCTCGGAAGCATGCCGAGAATCCTGCACGGTGAACGAATCCACCAAAAGAGTTAGCGCGGATATAGAGGCTCATATCCCGGCAAAAAGTCGATTGCATTGCTTTTCGAGGAGTGAAAATTGTGAAGCTGCGATTCTTAGGCCTAATTAAAGCAAGACAGACTTTGCTGAACATTCGGCGAACATGCTAGACACGCCTATCATCCTGTTAATTCCACGTGGCGCGGTTTTCATGCATGTCGAATATGGTTCTGCACTGCACTTTCAATCAACGACAAGACGTGTGGATTATTCCTCACCGCGATGTCGCTATTCGCGATATGTTGCCAACAGACCCTGTCGCAGTCTCGTTGAGAGATTCCGCAATGGCTGAAAAAGTCTTACTCAGAAGTTTTTTCTTTATTTCCCTGGCAAGAGAGCAAGTTGTTAAACTAATAGTGGAATTTGAAAGAAAGGCGGACTCGGTTGAATGTGGGACGCCGATCTTACGGTGATTACTCAACAGGAACGATGTCATGCGTGACAAAATCTGAGGGCGGATGACGACAACTCGTGGTTTTCGTTCCTCATTGCTTGGTGGACAATACTCCAAACAGGAAAGTTGCAGTTGGGGGTAAATGGTTTCCTTGGCAATCTCAGTCTTCTTGAACCCTTGACACATTGGCTTGCAGAAAGTCATGACTGCTCCAGTTATGCACTGTTCAAGGCATGTTTTTCAGAGGTCAGCATCTGGACATCATGTAAGCACGAGCGGAAACTTTCGTGTTTGACCCAGTTTACCTGTGCAGTTTTTAGTCTCTTGCTGGTGGTGTACATTGGTCATTGATCATCACTGGTCCATCGCACACCCTGCAGTTTGTCGTCGCCATGAAGATCGCCTTCCTGTTCGTGCTTGCCATGGAAGCGGCATGCGTGGTTCGGAGCCAGAGGAACCCTTTGGGCTCGGGACTTCAGCGGTTGATGGTCGGCCTGTTCGGTGCCCGGGGAGGTGGCCGCTACGGCAACCCTGGAGCCGCCTACGTTCAACAGGGCGCCGTTCCGCACGCCAACCTTCACCAGTCGGCCTACGCTGGTTACGGAGCACCAATGTGAGTACACCAGCCTCGATTTGCCCAATGTTTGCGTCTCGGATGCGTTATTACAGCCGTCACTTCGTAATCTGTCCTTAGGTTCGTCGCATTTTTTTTTCAAATTTCCGAATCGCAGTCGTATCGTGATTTCTCTGTTTCAGCAGATTGACGCGGTCACCTTGACCATGCGGACATAAGTTATCTGAAGATTATCTCGATTCTGTGGGCGGAACCATGTAATCATAGTACTCGATACGACGCTAATACTATTTGGCAACACTAAAATCTTCAAGATTGCAGTTTGCTTCATGAACCTGAGCTTTACGTTAGACAGCTTCTAGACGAAAGAAAAAAATAATAATTCAGTGCTCTTCCAGTCTGTGAAGAGAGATGACCAGCGAAGCTGTGTGTGTGTGGGCCCCTTAATGGCAAAGTGCACTTTCGCCACGGGGCGGCCCGACATTGCACAATCTTCGGAATCAGCGCACGTATGGGGACCACTGCCGCGGGTCGGTCCGGTATTGAACTACCTTCCGGAGTCGTTCGTTGCGATTTTCCCACGCATTTTACTTCAATTAGTTGCGTGGTTGCTGTTGGGAAAGATTTTTCGCGAAACGACGTCTGACAACCGATGTTTTCCCGACACGGGGCCCTTAACGCTATCGCGTTAAAACGTATGACGTGAAAGCGCCTAAGGAAACGCAATGAGCGTCTTGGACACGTCAGGCGTCGTCTAGATAAAGTCAACGATGGTCTTCGAGTAAAGGTGCCTTTCTGAATACGGAGGTCATTGTACTTTTTTTTTCGGCTCTACTGCACCGACGCGCATTTTTTTTTCTGCCAAGAACACACTGCAGTTGTTATCAAATTAAGGCACCGGTGCACGTAGTAACATTAATTGTATCTGCATTAATATAACTTGTAAACATAATCGATTAATAAACATCAATGCACCATTCCTTCCTTTTTCCTCTGCGCTGTTCATCGTGACTATATAGCCCCTACGTTGGAACGAGTTCGCTTCATGCTTTTTTCACTACCATCTTAACCAAGCCGTGGCCCTTCGTTGTCTGCAGGGGCGGCAACGTGAGGTCCCGGCCCATGTTCAACAACGGCATGCTCCCTTTCGCGGGCGCTCGTCGAGGCCTGCCGTTCAGGCCGGCTCACTCCAGTCGCTGGCGGCGCCAGGCGGGCTACCCCGAGGAGCTGGTATCGCGCGGCTTCTACCTGGTGCTGCGCCAGGACGACGACCGGTGCGTGATGCGTGCCAGCTGCGAGGCGGCCGCCAAGCCGGGAGAGTACGGCAGCGAGGGAGAGCTGGCCGTCCAGTTCATCCTGTGAGTGCAACCGTATATATATGGCTCCTGCACGGCACAACCGCCGAGCTTCGCTTTAGAGCGGACGACGCAGGGCCCGTGTCCGCAGCACGTTTTATCTCGGAAACGAGTCAAAGTAAAATTGAAGGTAGCTCGCAACCCTAAGGTGCATGGCAGGCTGAGTCCAATTAAGCAGGAAAGAAGAGGGGTCGACAGCCCAAAATGCAAATTTAAAGAAGACGTTCGCAGTATATATATATATATATATATATATATATATATATATATATATATATATATTTACTTACTATAAATATTTAAATATTTATATATTTAACACAGCATACACATGACACGACAATATATATATATATATATATATATTGTCGTGTCATGTGCATGCTGTGTTAAATGAAGCGAGCAAATCTACCTACTAATAAGGGGCATGGCATGTGAAAATAGACGTTCTCGCGTCGTTCTCGATTCTTTACATGCAACTTTACATTTACTGTTCTTTACATGCAGCAAGTATTCCGCACAACTGTGATAATTTTAGCTTTCTTTGGTCCCTTACCTAGGCCCGTATTCACAGAAAGCACTCACGCTAGAATCTTTCGTGAGTAAATTACAGCGAACGTCGATGCCGGCCATATCGTTAGCGCAGGCGGCCGGTAAATGCCAAATAGTATACACGGTGTCCCAGCTAGAGATTAAAATATGCAAATGCCACGTAGCTGTACAGAACAAAGGGACTGTTGTTTGCCGTTGCTTGGAGATACTATTCTTTTCATTCCGCCTAATTAGATAATTAGTTTTAATGAACTAATAAACTTCTCAAATGTTACGGTTAGACGAAAAGTGTAGATGAGAAAATTGCAGAGGGACGTGAAAAACTCCCGATACATCTTTCTGTTCCTCATAACGTGCAATTGCGAATGCGGCCCCCGTGGTCGGTTGGCTGGCGTAACCGACTCATCGTCGTCGTCGTGACCCGCGTGTAGGTCCCTGCGCCACGACGGAGAAGCCCCGTGGCAGCCGTACTTGCTGTCAGCGCGCGTGGGCCAGGCGCACGGGAGCCTGCAGCTGTGCCGGCGCATCTTCCGGGGCTGCCTGCTCGCCAGGGAACAGCTGGGCAGCACCGCCCGCGAACGCCTGCTCAAGGCCATCCGCTGCCTGAACAACCGGCAGTGCTAGCAGGACTGCAAGGATCCCGACCACGCTGACCAGTGACGTTCCGCATGCAAGCGGGTGTATAGGAATGTATGCCCAAGCAACTACCCTATAACGCGGCAACTTTCATAGAGGCGCCCATTTGTACGTGCAAACCGGCACATGCGGTGTAGTATGGACCGCATAGTGATCGTTCACCTTAAGCAATGCGAGGCGTCAAGTATGGTGCGAATCCCAAAGCGTACGCCAAGAAGAAAAAAATTGTGCGTGAGCTAAACACTGGTAACTGCGTGGCGGCCGTAGTGCGTTACCCCGCGTATAACACCACGTCCTGGCGACGCCGTTAAGTGCAAGTTGCCCTTGCAAATTTTGGCAAGATGGATACTTCTCTCACACCTATCCAAAATATTCATACCGGTTATTTGTAAATATAAGTGAATATGGGCACAGTTTATGAAAGTTACCGCGTGTGGACTATGTGCCGCGGGAGGCTCCAAGTCGTGAAGACGTCGATTGTAGCCCTATATTGATTGTGTTGACAAGTATACCTACCCGGAACGCGTGGCCGTTCCGTACGGTACAGATGCTACGTCGGCAAGTGAAAATGTTTCTGGTGTGGTGTACGCTGTACGTCTGTGCTGGAAATGTCTGGAAACCCGTAACCATTGCCACGGCGTCCGGGCTTTCGGAAATTTTGACGTTTGGCGCCGTGAACTCCCGACGCCGTTGTAATCGCGGCTATTGAGCGGGACCGTAGCGCGCCGCCTGAACTTCAACGCTTATACTTTTACTGTACTATACTCAGACTGTTCACAGCTGCGTTAATATTTTTTGCCTGTCCTTGTGTAAACACTGTAATGTATGTTGTGTATGTTTTCGCAGTCGTACTTCAATAAAGTGTACTTTATTTTTACTTTTGGTCTTCTTTTCTTCGTGTTCTTTGTCAACCGAGCTGTAGCTCGGGGACAACTCCGATGTGAAGCACAAGTACGCTTTCATAAGACAACCGCCGGACCAATTTGAATGAGATCGCGTGCATTCGAAAGAAAGAGTTGAATTACCAGAATTACAGGAAGCAGTATATTGATGTATAGGATCTCATACTATACAGAATTGCCGTAAGTTGTTAAGACAAATATAGATCGAAGCCGAGTGTTTCCAGATCCGTAACTGCGCACTGAAAACAGATATTGTAAAGTGTATCTGTTAGAGCACCTGAAGCGGTCAAATTTGGTATATGAATTTAGCACGCACGTGAAATTGATAACGTTTACGTGGGCTTTGCCGTCTTAATTACAAATGAGTGGTATGTTTGAAAATTCTATACCGTGTGTCCCAGCTAACGCTAGCCAGGCTCTTCAACGAAAAAGAAAGCAAAAATTGAAAAACACAGTGCAGAAAACATTTATGAGACCTATACGGGGTTCGATCTTCAGCTGTCTGGCGACCCAAAGCCGTAAGTCTTCAAATCGTGTCTTGCAGCGTGTCTTTTTTTAAACAATTATTTTCCGTCGAAGAGCTTGGCTCACATTAGCAGGGACACCCTATATAATAAACAAATGTGGTCCGCTTTAGATTTATCAATAGGGATGGTTCGCAGAATTGTGGCATCGTAATTTATTACTGAGTTGCAGTGTTGACAACGTGGCACTCAATATAGGTTGTCTTCTTTCTTTTTTCAATTTTCAGGAACTTTTAAAGAAAGAAATTACATGCCTGAATAAAAGAATCTCCTTCCTACATTCGCTTTACCTTAACTTCCTTTAATTGGAACCCATCTCATTAACGCTAGTGCAGTAATTTCCGGATTTTACGAGGCGGAATCACGATATGAGTTTATGAGGAACGAAATGACCTATAGTGGGCACTGCGCATCAATTTTGACCACTTTCGGCTTTTATTCTTTTTTTTTACGTGCACGCGAGCATTGCATTTAGCCCGGCTCAAGAAGCGGCCGGGCGCGCACCCGTAACATCGAGCCTAGCCAATTCGCCACAGCCATTATAAACTACCACGGCGCTTAAACCTGGCCAGCGTAGTAGATGTCGCGAGCCAAACGATCTCTTCGTCTCCGTGTATTTATGCACGAAGTCCCGAGAATGCTCCTCGACGCGCTGTCACGATAGGCAACGAGTAAGACCTTTCGGCGCACTGTGATCAGCAATGGGAAGCTGGCTTCCGATGCGTGTTTGTATTAGAAAAGTCACTATTTCACATATTTTCGTACATTAAAAACTAACCAAATGGTCTGCAACAACCGACGGAATCTGCTTGTGGTAAGCTTCCGTCCGCTAAACAATGTCTCCCAAATTGTCAGAAGTGAGACAACGACAAACGTTTTCGAAGCAATGCAGAAACAAAATTGGTAATGCAATTTTTTTATTTATTTCGCGATTGAAGCCTATACGAGATCATTTGTGATCTTTGCTTGTGAACTGTCATTTAGCACTCTTGGAAGTCTAATCAGGGTGCGGAAACTCCCTAAAGGTCCCTTGGGGACACTCAGTCCCATTCCGATACGCCGCTACAGCAGTGATGTTTTCCTTGCAACGGGCCTGTTAAAGGGCCCGTTGCAAGGAAAACATCACTGCGTAAAGGATAAAACTGCTACATGACTAGACCAGCCCCCGGAAAGCGAGCGCTAGTTTGGGTTTCAAGGAACCTACGTGCTCCAAGCTGTTGCAGAACATCCTAGCTTATTGTTTTATTTCTATTTTTGGGAATTTTAAATCGGGCGAAGCGAGGGAAGTGGTTGTCTTCGTCTTTCCGTCAAGCTTCCCACCGCTCACCCTCGCCACTCGATCGGCGATATCAAAAGCTGTATCGCACTTGCTCATCTGCTTCGGTTGTCGTCCCAAGTGATGAAGATGGGAAAGATGGCACAGAAAGAGGGACAGAGAAGCTCGATCAGGCGTGTCTTGGAGGCACAACTCCTTCAAAAGCATCTTTTTTTTTTTTCCGACGCCTGATCCTCTTTCGGCGGCCATTTATTTAGCGTTCTTGGAAATCCAGTCATACAGCAGTCATTAATTGTTCCATGCGAAGCTTTTCTGCAGCAAGGCCTTAATGTTGTTAAGGGACATGGCGTAAAGCGTTTTTTAAATACAAATTAGCCATCTTGTGTTTAAAGCACCCTTTGTCCCTGATAGCTAGTTGTCTTCTTTTTCACTTATCAGTACAGGCTTGGTACCTAATCGTGCTGAACTAAATATTCATGCTGTAAGTATCTTCCTGTACGTTTAACTCTACGATATTATGTTTGGAGCTTCATGTTTCTATTTGAAGAACGTTTATATTGGCCCACCTCTATTAAATAAATGGCTCTTAATGGGCGGAAGAGGCACTCTAAAACGGCTCCCATCACATTGCGGCGGGATAATTCGATACACACGTGTGCCACGCTAGATGTGTATGTAGAGCCTAGACATTAGCGCCATGTATGCCCACTCTAGGGGATTGGCCAAGAACTGGGTAGTTCCATGTAACAATAAGAAAAGAGAATGATAACATACCTGTAAACAAAATTGGTGAATGGGTATATGGAGAGTAATATACAGATTCAAGCTTCCGATTTTAATAAAATGTAGGAATGAATGAAAACAAAATTACAGCTAATATAATGGACTTTGAACAATATTCAAAATTTTTCTGACCCTGCAACAAAATCCTAGACGGCATCGCCAAAGTTCCTGTCGTTCTGCCCAAGAGTCGAGGCTCCCAAAGATAGTAAATTTAACTAAGAGTAATCTAAGAAGGCGGAACGGATTTTTTAGTGTTCTTTTTTGCTATTCAGAATATCTTTGACAATCGATGAGAAAATGATCTATTGTTTCATGTTCCCCGCAAGAGGGAACGTTCGATGAGGGAGCCAGACCAGCTCTGTGTAGGTAAACATTTAGAAATGGAATTCGACAGCGTAGTCTAGTGATCGCGACTTCAAGTGCTCGCGTGCGACAGAGTTTACTGTCCCAATAATGTGGCAGGCGCTGAAAATCTGCAGAGTTTGTTAAAGAAGGGGCGTGAAATTCGCGCAGCGTCATTGGCCTCGGAAATCTCGCCCCTATGATGAAATCTGATGTCGGTAGGTTTTCAATGACTGGGCCATCCAAGAACGCTTTCGCCAACAAATCTGCCATTTCGTTTAAAATCAGGCCCTTATGTCCTGGTACCCTATAACCAATATAATCGAAGTTAAATGAGGAGGCAGTAATGATTTGAAAGCCCGCAACGCTGTGCATGGAGTCATCAGAAGCAGTGAGGGAGGAGCACAGGGACAGAGAATCCATCACGACCACTGTGGAACGTGTTGATGTATTTAGTTTACGGAGGGCTAGAATTACGCGGAAATTCACAAATCGGCACGAAGTCTGGGAAACGAAGACGAAACGACCAATCGAGAATATGAGAAAATATTCGGACTCCACAGTTTTATTCATGTTGGGAAGCGTCAGTGGCAATAACTGTCTTGGTCGTCATGTGCAAAAAGTAATCATTTAAGATAGAGCTTAGCAAGTGGCAAGATAGTGCCTTTGCATTTTTAGGGAAACTATCGTCGAACTGAACCATAATGGAATCGGTGTTGCGACAAACAGGAGTCAGCTCACGAAATCGGACGCTTAACTGATCTAGGAGAGCTTATATAAAAATAATTTCAGGTGCGCGCGGAATCGCGGCCAGTACAAGCCAAAAAACAAACCCGGCTTGGAGATAAAAAAACTGTTTGTGAACGAGGGGATTCATATAGCCTTAAAAATGATTGTACAGCTAATAATCGAAACCGCGCTATAAGAGAAGGGATCCTAGCTTCCAGATATAAAACTTCATTCGCTACAAAAGGCCTGCCTCTCCAGAAGAACAAAAGGCCGAAGTTTGACACGAGCGCACTAAGAAGAAGACGAAGAAGAAGAACGTCGGCCTGGGCTTCTCGCATTCCAGTTTTCGCCACCGTCGAGCTAGAGTACACCGGTAAAGCCAGACCGATGTCTACGGACTCTCTTTCGTGTCCATGCTGTAAGGAGACGGAGTGTGGGTGGCGCTGCTCTGCCAAAAGTGAGTGTCGACTGCTTTGCTCGTCTTAGCTGAGAGCTGGCGTACATGCGCCTGCGAAAGAAGGCTCGCCTTGCAGCGCCTCTTTCGGTAGCCAGGTATACATATACGTATATCGTCGCGTGGCAGTGACGGTTGCTGGCAGGTGGGTATAGGCTGACAACCCGGGGCCGCATTCCCAGAAGCAGTGAATGTGCTATAATCGTTCGTATACCAGCAGATGACCACCAATCGCTAAGTTGAACATATTAGAGACAGAAGCCGGCCAATAGGCTACGCAGCCGTTACGAACGCCAAAAAATACATAAATAATAATAAACGTTGTGAGTTACGCCTCCGCGTATCGGGGCTAATTTCCGCCCAGACAGTAAACTCCGCAGCGATGTAGTCGTCGCAAAATTCTAAAGTCGTCGACGGTGCTCCCGCCGATTCGAGATCGCACTGCAATATTCGCAGTTCGCGTACGTTAGGAACAGGCGGTACCTGTCCTTTTAGCTGCGTTGGTCATCACGTGACACGGATGACGTAATCTTATATAGCAAGCGTGGCTCGCACTGCACGTAACGAAAGAAATATAATAATTCGGAGTCGACGAATGGTCTACAAGTAATATAGCCCGCAAAAAAAAAATCATTCAGATACGACGGCCTGCATCGGAACGTCAGAAAAATTTTAGTGCACAATTGATTGTGGTGGCGCACTTGTGAGTAGAAGGAGGTATTTTGTCCACCTCGGGAAAACTGGGAGCGTATGTGAGATCTTTCCTGTCTATATCTTGAGTTCTCGGCGCATCTTATAGCGTTAAACTCCAAGTAACGTTACGGTATTGTCATGCTGCGTGACATTCTGAACGCGAAATTCGATTCGCTTTTAGACTCTGAAACGTCACAAACAAAAAAAAAAGAGGGAAATACAAGCACGGATCACATGGAAATGTGGGGAAAGTAGATATTTTACCTTGTCCGTATAACGTACCACTTTTTTTGCGGAATACCGAACAAGCAAAGATTTCAAAGGCCCTGAGCAACAACAATGCAAGTAGCGAGTCAGGTGATGCTTTGTCTAACCACAGGAAGTTAGAAACGTTTTGTGTGTGTTATCTCGCTGTTTTAGTCGAAGTAAAATAAAAAAGGTAAATATGTGAATGATTAACTTTCTCGCGACTCTTAACTTCAGCCGCTAAGTGGGGCATTGTGGGTCACTGCAATAATGGTTCCGAGTCCGCTCTGATCAACCTGTGTCGCTAGATGGCGCCACCAACGGTAACATAGTATATATATAGTACATAGGTAACACGCATATCTACACGCTAAATCTCTCTATTAGATGTAACATGGGCTTACTTCCAACCTGACAATTTAACAGGGAATCGCTCTGAATATACTCGTGTAGCCGCAAGGCGCATAACTCTTCCGGAATATCTCTTCTTAGAAGAGAAACTTGCAACACGAATAGCGTACATTTGGAGCAGGATAAATGTTGTTATTAATATATTTTTTTTAATTTTGTCGCACACTTGTTCATTCCCAACAGCCCGCATGTTCCTAAGGTCTCCTACCCCATCGTGCACAACATGCGCGGCTACGAGAAGCTCCCGTAAGTTGCGCAACGTTTCACTGGCGTTGTTGTCCGTCGGCTTCGCTTTGACTTAGTTCCTCGACACCAGCCGACTCGGTTGTGACTATGTTGTTTTACTGTTCCCTTGCAGGCGAGAGAGTGGCAGAGCCCTCAGTCATGGCTCCAGACACAAGAGGTACGCATACTTGGGTTCCACCCGCAGCGCTCTCAGGTAGTTCTCAATGTCCTCCTCCTCCTTCTTAGTTTCCCACCTCTTATTCATTTATCTATGTAATGAGCCTGTCAGTCAGTTGTCAGTTAGATGTTAGTTGTCAGCTAGTAATTGTTATAACTTTAAATGCCCCATTTATTGGGTATTTCATGAGGAGTCAGCTTGCGTTATAAAATTTCTTCGACGATACACGTGCTTGAACTTCGAAGTAAGCGGGATCAGTTAGTAGCGTGACGTTACGCGGAAAGGTGGTCAAATACCTTGAGGTAAGCACGAAGAACGAACGAACGTTGACTGGAATGCGGGTACGAGCTGGGTGACCGCCTTTCCGACGAACGGCATGGCGTGCGGCGACCAGGATGGACGGTGCAGTATTGGAGAGCTTTGAGGGAGATAACTGTGAGGGTGCAGCGGTGGCGTAGAAGTAGCGCATCCGCCTCGCCTGCAAGAGGACCGTGGTTCGAATCCCGCTGCCGCGCAATTTCTCACCGGATTAAAAAAAAAAACGCGCTTTCATAAAATTGCATAAACAGGCCTGGAGTGCGGCCTGATCCCGGTGACCAGAACCGGTAACGCACTTCCTCACCAGAGCGGGATTAGCCACCTCGGCGCACTACTTGGCCACAACCTCATATATGAATACAACGATAAAACCCCGGCGCTCAGTCCCCAGCAGCTGCGAAGCAGCTGACCACGGCGCAGACGTGACGCAGCAGAGGGTGCTAATTAAGAATCTCTGGGTCCGGACAGGCCGCCGTTAGAATCTTAACCTGGCAACGTTTACCGCTAGAACGTTATCTAGTGAGGCGAGTCTAGCAGCGCTATTGGAGGAATTAGCGGGCAGTAAATTGGATATAATAGGGCTCAGTGAGGTTAGGAGGACAAAAGCAGAATATACAGTGCTAAAAAGAGGGCATGTCCTGTGCTACCACGGCTTAGCGGAGAGACAAGAACTAGGAGGCGGATTCCTGATTAATAAGGATATAGCTGATGACATACATGAATTCTATAGCATTAATGAGAGGGCAGCATGTCTTATTGTGAAACTTTATAATAGGTACAAATCGAAGGTGGTACAGGCCCAACATCCAGTCATGATGACCAGGAAGTCGAAAGCTTCTATGAAGACGTGGAATCGGCAATGGGTAAAGTCAAAACAAAATACACTATACTGATGGCCGACTTCAATGCCAGGGTAGGCAAAAAGCAGGCTGTAGACAAGTCAGTGACGGAATATGGCATAGGCTCTAGGAATAGAGGGTGGAGCTATTAGTAAAGTTTGCAAAACAGAATAATATGCGGATAATTAATACATTCTTCTGCAAGCGCGATAGCCGAAAGTGGACTTGGAGGAGAAATGAAATAGACTTCATACTCCGCGCTAACCCTGGCATCATACAAGATGTGGACGTGCTCGGCAAGTTACGCTGTAGTGACCATAGGATGGTAAGAACTCGAATTAGCCTAGACTTGAGGAGGGAACGGAAGAAACTGGTACATAAGAAGCCGATCAATGAGTTAGCAGTAAGAGGGAAAGTAGAGGAATTCCGGATCAAGCTACAGAACAGGTATTTGGCTTTAATTTAGGAAGAAGACCTTAGTGTTGAAGCAATGAACGACAATCTTATGGACATCATTAAGGAGTGTGCAATAGAAGTCGGTGGTAACTTCGTTAGAAAGGATAGCAGTAAGCTATCGCAGGAGGTGAAAGATCAGATTAAGAAACGCCAATGTATGAAAGCCTCTAACACTATATATAAAACTAGAATAGAACTGGCAGAACTTTCCAAGTTAATCAACAAGCGTAAGACAGCTGACATAAGGAAGTGTAATATGGATAGAATTGAACATGTCTTCAGGAACAGAGGAAGCTTAAAAGCAGTGAAGAAGAAACTAAGAATAGGCAAGAATCAGATGTATGTGTTAAGAGACAAAGCCGGCAATATCATTACTAATATGGATGAGATAGTTCAAGCGGCTGAGGAGTTCTATAGAGATTTATACAGTACCAGTGGCACCCACGACGATAATGGAAGAGAGAATAGTCTAGAAGAATTTGAAATCCCACAAGTAACACCGGAAGAAGCAAAGAAAGCCTTGGGAGCTATGCAAAGGGGGTAGACAGCTGGGGAGGATCACATAACAGCAGATTTGTTGAAGGATGGTGGGCAGATTAAGGCAATCGCAAATAGAATCAGGAACACATTAGACGTCTGTCAATCAAAGGACCAGGGAAGATTTTTTAAAGGCTACTCAACAGTAGACTATATTCACACTATCAATCAGGTGACAGAGAAGTGTGCGGAATATAACCAACCCTGATATATAGCTTTCATTGATCGCGAGAAAGCGTTTGATTCAGTCGAAACCTCAGCACTCATGGAGGCATTACGGAATCAGGGTGTAGACGAGCCATATGTAAAAATACTGAAAGATATCTATAGCGACTCCACAGCCACCGTAGTCCTCCATAAATAAAGCAACAAAATCCCAATAAAGAAAGGCGTCAGGCAGGGAGATACGACCTCTCCACTGCTATTCACATCGTGTTTACACGAGGTATTAAGAGACCTGGATAGGGAAGAATTGGAGATAAGAGTTAATGGAGAATACCTTAGTAACTTGCGATTCGCTGATGATATTGTCTTTCTTAGTAACTCAGGGGACCAATTGCAATACATGCTCACTGACCTGGAGAGGCAAATGCAGAAGGGTTGGTCTAACAAATAATGTGCAGAAAATAAAGTAATGTTTAGCAGTCTCGGAAGAGAACAGCAGTTTACGATAGGTAGCGAGGCACTGGAAGTGGTAAGGGAATACATCTACTTAGGGCAGGTAGTGACCGCGGATCTGTATCATGAGACTCAAAAAATCAGAAGAATAACAGTGGGCTGGACATCCTCAGATCATGAACAGCAGGTTGCCATTATCCCTCAAAAGAATAGTGTATAACAGCTGTGTCTTACCAGTACTCACCTGCGGGGCAGAAACCTGGAGGCTTACGAAAAAGCTTTTACTTAAATTGAGGACGACGCAATGAGCTATGAAAAGAATAGTGATGGGTGTAACGTTAGGGGGGAAAAGAAGAGAAATGATTGTGTGAAGGAACAAACGCGAGTTAATGACATCTTAGTTGAAATAAAGAAAAAGAAATGGGGGACATGGGCAGGGTATGTAATGAGGAGGGAAGATAACCGATGGTCATTAAGTGTTACGGACTGGATTCCAAGAGAAGGGAAGCATAGCAAGGGTGGCAGAAAGTGGGGAAATGAAGTTTGCAGGGACAATATGGCCACAATTAGCACACGACCGGGGTATAGTTGGAGGAGTATGGGAGAGGCCTTTGCCCTGCAGTGGGCGTAGCTAGGATGATGATGATGATGATGATGATGATGATGATGATGATGATGATGATCTTCGGCAGAATGCGTACTCTATTTAACGGGGTACAAATGTTAGATGAGCTGATGTGGCGAGTGAAGGACCGGCGAGAGGCAAGTTGACCACACGTAGCCAAAAACACATGCAGTTAGCAGCGAGGACGACTTTACCACAATGTATTTTATTTACGGAGAAGACGCCATAACCGCTGCGTACAGTTCGAAAGAAGACGCCCTTTCTCTGCTCATTCCTGTGACAGTGAGCGAACGGTCCATTACTGTAGTCACATCAGTGTCATTCTCTCGGAAGACTCCCTCAACGCTCGTTCAGTGAATATGGGAATATATATAGACTACATGGTTTCACAGCCGATCAGTTGACGCATAAAACACGGCGGCAGGGCTTTTGTACCGGGACTGGTGGTCTTGTACCGACGGCCACGTTCACCTTATTTGAGACCGGGAGGAAATAAGCGCAACATACAAATGTGCGCGTTTCGAGCGTAAAAAATGTTTTCATTGTAAGAATAGCCTGTGTGTTTATCAGAAACTGAGCATTCATCAGCTATTAGCTGATAAGCAGTGTCTTGTGGCTTGTATATCGGTAACTCTAACGCAAATATCTTTATGCTTTGTTCTTTTTCAGTGGACGTGTAAGTACACACCGCAAAAGGGATCCTCACGATCATCGTGAGGCCATGAATTCTGACGGCATTCGCTGGGGTCTAGTCAACTGCATATCGGGGAAGATGGACTACAATAAATTCTAAATTAGCCAATGACTGCACTTAGGTTCGAGAAGATTTATTGCGTCAGAGCGACCTAAATACGATAAAATACATACTTTCAAATTCGTCATGTCGCGCTGACGTATACCGACGCTGAGAGTTTCGGCGCCAAGTTCAAATAGGGAAGTTAGGTTTTAATGTATCTTCTAACATTCACCAACTTACCGCGAAGTTAAGACAAGCAGTTTTGACAGAATACTTTATTAGTATAAACTGTCCTTTACAACAGACAAAGCAACAAGTTCAACTATTTGACTTTTTCATATTCCAAAGTGTAAGCCCATTGCCATCATAAGTATGCTGCATCACAACGAAATGAAGTCCGTTCAACGCTTCTTTGAAAACGCTGGCCTTTGCGACGAATATTCAGTATACTGCATCGTCTGTGCCTCATTCTTGCGTCTGAGAATTGTGTACTCCATGCATTCGCAGACTTTGTTGCAACTGGAGCTTCTCGGTAAAGACTTCTACTTTTAGTGCGGCCACATATTATTATGATAACAATGATATGGACACTCCAGGTGAATTTTTGCCGTCGCCGTGATGATCCGTACGAAATCCGAGGGCGATAATACCGTCTCAGCGCGCCGTATGCCGTGTGTGCGGGTGAAAGCGTGCGAGGGGAACCGACGACCGCGACTCAATCTCGCGTGCGCAAGGGAGGAAAGCGGTGAGGAAACGCGCCGTCTTCCGTAGCGCGCAAGCCACCGGGAGGAGGGGAGGGGGGGCGGCGTTGTACTCCCGTAGCAACTGCATTCGGCCGGGGCAGAGTTCTGGAAGTCGAAGTGCACCGATGGCTCATACCTTTGTGCGTGCTGCGTTCTCGCTGCTCTGCTCGAGTTGAAAAGATACACAGCACGGGTAACTTCGCTCGCTGCTGCTGCCGCGCTTCCTCACGCCAGGGTTTTGACAGCGAGTGTCCGCGGTCATCGAGTGTGATGCGTTCATGTTTGCCTATGCGCGTTGACGCGATGCTTGTTAATTTAGTTAGCAAGTGAACGTTTGCAAGTTTACACGGCCGATAAAACCACTATCCTTACTTCGTATAGATGTCTACAAATTTGCTATCGCAATCGATGCTGCGCTTTTCGGGCGAAGCTGCGACTGTTTCTTTTTATTTAGGAATCGCTCAGTGCGAGAATTTTTACAGCGAATCTGTATACTTCTACCGCCCAAGGAAATTTTCATGTCGTTGGCGTGGTGAAAAAACAAAATTCCGTGGGCCGATTCCGAAGATAGTGCAATACCGACCCGACCCGCGGCGGAGGTGCAGTTCGCCATTAAGGGGCCCACATACACAGCTTCGCTCATGAATCATGAATTAATAATCAATTGAAAAGGGACAGACGTCACCAGCAAATGGCGACAACTCCTCTCTTTCTCTTCTCTCTCTCTCTCTCTCTCTCTGTGCGCGCGCGCGCGCGCGCGTGTGTGTGTGTGTGTGTGTGTGTGTGTGTATGCGCGTGTGCGTGCGTGCGTGCGTGCGTGCGTGCGTGTGTGTGTGTGTGTGTGTGTGTGTGTGTGTGTGTGACAATGACTGTTTTTTTTCTCCCGCAGGCCAACTGGGTGTGTGGTGTCGTCGCTGTTCATCTTTCTCGTCGCCGTGCTGGCCATGCTGTGCTACGCTGTGTTCCTCTTTATCACCTGCAAGTAGACAATGCCGCTTTATTATCGCCAGTGGGTTGCGATAGTATGGCGAGATCGATTCGAGCGTCCTCAAACTCACCACTGCTTCATTTGTGCTGTGAGAATCAGTGGAAACTAACGCATCGTTAACCTGACTATCTCTAACCAATATTCTTTATAACCAAACGAAACAGAACGGCATTCAAACGCTTTTAGGGGATGTAACCCGGTGTCCTGACGTCCGTATCTAGTTAAAGAAAGGTGCCTGTAAATGTGGCTTTTCCACAAATAGCGTTACATTGGGGAGAAGACCAGTTTACTTGTCCACATGTTCGTCTTTGTTTTAAGCATGCGCGAGGACATTATGCCCCCGTGTAACCATAAGGCTGACATGGATGCTACAATCGCTGTTATTAATTGGTTGGGAACAAATACGTATCGATCAAGACGCATCGAACATAACAGCTCAACTGATCGGTGAATGGGAAAATAGGTAAGAGCTCGCTGTCTCTTGATCAACCGCAGCCCTCGGGGGTTAGGATAATAAACTGCACACTTTCTTAATCAGGAGGAAATATTGATGCGAAAGCGTCAAATGCCCCATTGAGCGAAAAAGCCGGGGTCTGCAATCTGTAGGAGGAAAACGGCACCTCATTTCCCATTGGTTACGACGTCACGTGGAAACTAAGCAGAGCGGGCGAAAGGGATCACCTGCTGCCGCGATATTGCTCGAGGGGCGAGGGCGTCGCCGCGACGCCACGTCATCCTCACTCTCTGAAGCCTTTGTTATCCGCGCGTTCCTTGTCCTCGCAAGCTCTCGCCTGCGAACTGTGACTCGGCAAGGCCAAATCACAACTCGCCAAGCGTTTTTACACGCTCGCTTGCCCGCGAAGAGCTAATAACTCGAAGGACCGCTGAGCGGCGTAAAATTGGACATGAATGCTTTCGCATTCACAACTTATAAAAATCGCTTAGGTGTCCTCGGAGTTTTTTCTTGATTACTAATGGAAAAATACGAAAACGAAGAAGAAATTACTAACTTGTACTTGTTTTCGTGTCCTTGAATGCAACAAAGAAGCTCTTTTTTTTTACATTTAAACTCATTAAAGAAATAAACTGGTGAAAGTCGAATTTATTTTGGCATGTATTTTGTGGTTAATGCTATGTATATTGACAGCTCGCCACTAAAAAAAAAAGAAAAAAAGAACACGATCCTGTCTTCATTTTCAATCGTGGAACTTGTTGTAGGATTTTGGAGGGACGTTCGCACTTAGTTTGCATTGACGGACTCCGCATACTTTTCTACTGTCTGCTGCAATGTTTTTTTATTTGATGGTGCACCAAAGAGAGAGTTATTGCTGACAAAGTCAGAGAAAGAAAAAGCAATAAGAGAAGCTCGAGGAGTTTTCGGCACCTTGTTCGAGACACGTGTGCCTAGTCTATGATTGAGTGCTGCCCCGAATCTTAGCAGACATCGAACGAAGACGGATGAGTGCCTGAGTGCCAAGTCGACACCAGAGATTTCGTTTAACCTAGTTCCTTGGTTTCGCGAAGGAACTTGCTTAAAGAAGAGAACTCAGTTCCAAAAAGGGACTCAGTTTCACATTAAGGAAAATTAAAACTTTCTCACTGGTATTTCTCGTCATGGAGAGTTTACTTATACAAAAAACAATGAAACGTTTTTTTCACTGAGGATCTAATTAGTACAGTAATTATTTAGTAATTAACTTCTGATACCATCTACAACTGAAACTTCTCCCCAACGTTTCAAAAACGTCACTATAGGCTATGAGTTAAGTTTTCCGTGCTTAAATCGGAGTTTTGAGGTAACGAACTCAGCCAATCATAAGTTATACGTTGGGAATTGCACGGTTAATCAGGTTAAAATCGTTGGTAACATTAGCGCTGTATTTCTGGCTACGAGCATTAACGTGATACCACCGCAGGCGTCAATGCCACCAGAGAGGTCCCAATCGGCGTTTACCGTGCGGTATGTTACTACCGCTGACAAATAGGGAGCACTGGGTTCTGCACTCTGACACCATTCGTGTGTTTAACGCCACTGACGGTGGACCATTAAAGGGCCATGCGCATAATAGCAGCTACTTCCGTGGCCTGCTGCGCTAGCGTACTCTAAATATACAGCTCAATCGCTCTAAGTTCTGCTACAGTCGAACCCTCAGTGCGAAACTGTAATAATATTCTATTCATATAAGCGCTCAAAAATGAACTAATGCAGGGGGCTCGGTGTTTTGCGTCAGCTATATACCGTACATCCAGGCTTCCTACGGAAAATAGTTTGATATGGTAACAATGGGATATACCGGGGCAGCTTCTCTGGTGTAGCTAGCGTCCGAAGCCACGTCTATGCATTCGTCTTTTCTCACGTACGCACGTTCTACCTGATCGTCAAAAAAAAAAAACATGGTATGGTGCATGCTATAGCTTCATTTATTTTCCCTGACGTTACTCTTTTGGGGGAGAAATTCTTACGAGTTTGTAAGCTTTTTAGCCTGTGTCGTTCTACAGCACGTGGGCAGTTTCAGTGGGCATACTCGTAAAGGGCCTCGGTTTGCGCACGTTTTCAGCGGATATCGAGACGCCTCCACAGAGTGTTGTGGCAGTCGTCGCTAGGACGCCCAGTACTACTGCGGCCACCACCGGCACCAGCACGTCCACAGGCGCCACGACAAGCACCACGACGAGCAGCACCACGACGAGCAGCACCAAAACCACCACAACAAGCGAAACCACGCCGGCAACTTCGCCTACGACTGCCACCGATTATAGCACGACCAGGAAAGGTACGTCTAAGGGCCTATACTCTAAGTGTCCCTGGGCATACGAGACAGGGCACGTGCTCGTAGAAGACGTTTGAAATTCAAGTAAGTGCAGTTGCCGGCATTTATTGACAGCACGTTACTGGCGAAAAAAAAAAATGGCTGGCCGATATTTTTTTTTTTTTCGGCGTTTCGACTTTTTGCATGGCTGCAGGCTTCTGGTCAGCTCAGAGGCATCTATCGCCCAAATAATTGGGCTTTGCAGTTCCGTGTCGGTTTCGCGAGACGGATTTGTCATGCATTCTGCCGAAGCAACAGGAACCCCCTAACAACGTATTTTATCGTGTAGCATTCGAAGTGAATAAACATTGGTCACTGGGGCTATTTGTGTACTAAAAAAGACGAACGCTTCAGTTGAAGTGCCTTGAAATTGCCGCCGCTTAAAGCAAGCATCTAACTACTTTTTTTCCTTTGGGGAAAAGTTCACAGAGCAAAAGATGCCTGCATATTCTCGGCTGCATTGTTAATTAGTTCAGTCCTCGTGTTGCATGCTGCATAGTTCAGTCGATGATTGCGGAAAACTTGATATTTTACCATGTTTTCCCAACTCTTGACAAGTGTAATTTTAGTTAGTTAAAAATCAACCCAAATGTAGCAGTTAGACGTAACCAGCGCTTGTTAAATGCTTGTTGCAGCTTGGAAACTCTTACTCTGGCGTCATATTCGGGTACCATATCCTAGATATGCATCATTGCTTAAGTACTCTTTAACGATATGTGCTGCCGATGAAGGTCGCGGAACCGCGCATGAAAATTCAGCACCACGTCAGCGGACCGAAAGCCGTCGGCTGTTACTGTAGACGCCGATATTAAGAAATACAATGTTGCCTAGAAACAAATCCTTTCTTTTGAAATAAATTTTGGCATCGAAGTACCTAAAGGACTGAGGAAAGTGAGCTGCGTACACACGGTGACAACCGAAGAATTCAGCACGAGCCAATGCCCACAACAGCGCACTATTCCTGCGGTATGTGTTTCTTGCGCTTTAAGAAACGGCTCCCGAGAGACCCCGGTATTGAAAGTAGTTCGCTCCTGCAGTGACATCGCAAAAGTGAAAACCTAATCGAGTTTTCGACTGGTGCACATATAGACATTACAAATTTTGTTGGACGACAGTGTATTTGACTCTCAATTCTATTATATAAAGAGTCTTTAGAATTGCGGGTACTTGTGTTGTCGCTTCTGGGGTGCAGATAACGAGGGAACGAGTTTGGGAATTCAGGCGAATGCGGCAGCGTTTGGTTGCGCGTTCTGCGCGCCGCCATGATGAAAACAAAAGGCTCTACGAAGGCAAGGGTATACGAAATACTGGTTGTAACGGCTGAAAACAAGACGACGAAGTATATATGTATATATATATATATATATATATATATATATATATATATATATATATATATATATATATATATATATATATATATATATATATATATATATATATATATATATATATATATATTTGGTGCAGTGGTTGGCGAGACAAACGAATTCTCCTTTTACGTGTATGTAGATAGTGTGCAAGTATATATATATATATATATATATATATATATATATATATATATATATATATATATACTTGCACACTATCTACATACACGTAAAAGGAGAATTCGTTTGTCTCGCCAACCACTGCACCAAATTTGGCGAAGTTTGTTGCATTTAAAAGAGAAACTTACAATCTAGTGATTGCTTCTGTTGAATTTTTTTATTTAGATCGTCTATTTTTATTAAAATTCGCAAAAATACAAAAATTTTCAGAAAACGAAACTATCAAGTTTACAACTACGTAACTCAGCAAGGAAAAATGATACTACAGTTCTGTGAATTGCAGCTCATAGCACATCTAAACCGGACAAAGTTGATATGTTACGCATGACTTTCAAAAACATTTCTAATATGAAAATAGTGCTTTTGCAGAAGCCTTGTACACAACCTAACGAATTCACGTAAGCTATAACTTGACATCAAATTTGTCCGCTTTAAATGGTCTAATGGATTCCGTTTACAGAACCGGGATATTTGTTTTTTGATGCAGAGTTAATAATTTGTAAACTTCGTGCTTCTATTTATTCAAGCTTCCGAATTTTTGAAGATCCTTAAAGATATGTCGGTCCCTAAATTGAAATTCCGCTTCAAACAGTCATTAGAATTTAACTTTCTCTATCAAACGCAACAATTTTCATTAAAATCGGTCCAGAGATTATCTCAGAACAACGTTTCTGCGTTTTACATGTATTTGAATAGGCCGCGTCGGAGTTGGGCCACAGCTAAAGCCTCCTTTTAAAGTGAATAAGGATGCGACTCGTTCTGTAACTCACCCCCTTACAGAAAGAGCGTAAGAATGTGAATTATAGACCTGTTTACGCCCCTTTTCGCAAGAAGTGGGCGGTACAACTAAAATAAGAATAAATGAAGAAACACGAGCCGATGCAAGAATTGTCACATTGCGTAGAACGGGCGCGCGAGAGCACACGCGCATGCGTCAGTTTCCTTCATGTCAAACACGCAGAAATGAAATGGGCGCATTTATAGCATTTCATTAAGAGCAAATTTTAGCTCGTGCCCGACTGCGATGCCGCGTATTGAAATACGTGTAAAACGCAGAAACGCTTTTCTGAGGTAACCTCTGGGCAAAATATAATGAAATTTGTTGCATTTGAGAGAGAAAGTTAAGTTATAGTGACTGTTGAAAGCAGGAACTTCGATTTAGAGCTCTGTGTACAATGGGGCTTTTTAAAAAATGGGTAAATTTCAAAAACAGAGGCATGGCATTTAAAATTTCGTATCTCAGCAAGAACACATATAGCAGTTCTGTAAACTGCATCCGCTAGAGCTTCTAAAGCGGACAAATTTGATATATCAAATTTTATGTTACGTGAATTTGTTACATTCTTTAGAAAAGTTCCGCAAAACAATCCTTCTCACATATTAGTGGTCTACTTGAAATCCATGCCTAATACATCAATTTTGTTCGCTTTGGATGTACTATTGGATGGAAATTACAGAATGGGGATACCTTGTCTTCATTGCTGAGTTACAGAATTGTGAACGCGATAGTTTTATTTTCTGATAATTTGCAATTTTCAACAATATTGATTAAAAAACTGACAGCGCCAACGAAAAATTCGTTACAGATAGTCACTAGAATTGAAAATGTTTCTTTTAAATGCAACAAACCTAATCGAATTTGATGCAGTGGTTGCTGAGAAAACGATTTCTCTTTTCCCATGCATTCAGATAGGAACCCCCTGTCTGAAGCTTCCTCCTCTTAACCGCTTGACGAAAGCTTCGCTTGACACATTTCGAAACGTGTGTTGTATCTGTATAAACCTCTTCTTTCTTTTTTTTTTTTGCCCGCTGAGCAACATCAATAATACCCGCACTGACGCTTTAATTAATTAAATTATGGCCTTTTACGAGCCAAAACCACTTTCTGATTATGAGGCACGCCGTAGGGGAGGACTCCGGAAATTTCGACCCCCTGGGGTTCTTTAACGTGAACCTAAATCTAAGTACACGGGTGTTTTCGCATTTCGCCCCCATCGAAATGCGGCCGCCGTGGCCAGGATTCGATCCCGCTACCTCGTGCTCACGCACTCACACTTCTCTAGCGCCAATGCATTGTAGCTTTTCCAGACGATGGGAACGTGCGCTACGTCTCTTAGCACGTGCACCCGGCAGCACGATTGTACAAAAGCACGGGCGCGCAAAGGCACAGGAGCGGATGAGCTTCCACTAGTTGAACGTGCCCTCCCCGAGAACTTCGTGACATCCGAAGAGAGAGAGAAATAACTTTATTAGTCCCAAAATAACTAAGACCTACCACCCAGTACTATAGCCTCCTGGCCCAGCACGTTCTTGACGTGGTGCACCAGAAGCGGCCACCACTGTTTTTTGCAAACTTTCGTGGGGGTGTGGTCCACTCCTCCCGCAGCAGCTGGGACGCTGCAGGTTGGCTGATAGTTCAGATGCTCTGGTCGGTGGTGGTACTGTGTCGAGTTTCTCCGCCATCTTGATTGATGGTTGCCGGGCGCGTTAGTTCCTCGCCGAAGTCCGCTGCACGTCCTCTATCGAAATGCACCGTTTCATCCTACCGGTTTGCCGAAGCTTCGCTTATACACCGATTTGCGCAGCGCCCGGGATATGCATGATTTTTTTTTTTAAGAGAGAGGATTCAGGTTCGATATTGGATACTGCACGGTTATTTCATTTGTAACGGCGCCTACCGTCACTATGCCGCCAGCAATTCCGGCTGCACAAAAGTACGAGGGTACGGACTGACGCAAACTACAAAATTAATTTGCACCCTTAAAAGTGAATGAAGGTGTAAATATGAATGTTACCCACACACTTATATTTACAAAGGATGTATAGTGAAAGTTATAGACAGATTTGTGCCTTTATTCACTTTTGATGGTGTAAATTACTTTCAGTGCAATCTTCGCCCCACGATGCCTTCTATTGCGGAGAAGCCTCCTTAGACAACTGTACTTGCAAATGCATATGGCATAGGTAAATTAATTCAGAAAAAAAAAACAAACGTAACAATGAATCGAATGGCGACGACGCAGAAGACGACCATATTTCAGCACCCGACACAAACTGAACATTTGAGAATTCGCGAGACCACGCAAAGAATTTGCAACTAGGATCGGATTGGAGAAAATCGCTATGAGTTTACTGTTGGCACTTGTTTCGTGGACGCTTCATATTCGAGGAAAAAGGCGCTCAAATTCTTTGGTGATTTGATTATAAACTAGGCTGGATTGGGACAAACACAGTATAATATTACACTTTTCAAAGAGCTTTCACACGAGCGCACGCACACGCACACCGTGCGAGAACGGCTTTTGAAACACGTCGCAGTCACAAAAAAAAATAATTATAGGAACAGCAGAGAAGCAGTTTCGCCCGACACAATGACAGCAATATCTTGCGAACCTATAGGAGACCTGGTGCTATTGTAACTGACTTTGCTTCACGTTTTGATGTTTTGATTAGCGAGCTCGCCAGGACTGTACTGTGCGGTGCCACAACCCTTGAGCATACAATCTAGCGATTCTCGGATGCCTATGCAAGTTGCGCGATACACGACTGACAGCTCATGTGGGTGGGCGTCCCGCATTTATCGAAGCGTACAAGTTGCTCTTGTTACATAGCGCACTCATCGTGATTCCCGTGCAATAGCTAAGGATCACGCGCAGCACGCAATCCTTAAGCATAAAATGTAATGGCTTCGGTTTGTATAATTTTTCTTTTTTTATTTTAGTCGTAAGGCGAACGTGAAGGTGCACACGTCAATAAATGGGGTGGTGTTGAAGTGAACGCTATATTCACCCGAGGTGCAACAAATGTTTGCTCTTAAGTGGTTACATTTTTGATGCTACGTTCTCTTTAAGTACACTCGTGCATCTCATGAAATGTCTCAACAAGATACCTTTGAGGAAACAAATAAACAAACAAATAAACAAATAACCTCCATGTCACTATTGCCGTTATATTCAGGGTTTCTACTTTATCTTTGTTTATAGTGTAAATATTGTATGCTTCTCTGGAGTGTGATTTACTTTGTTTGGCACTTCTCGGTTCTGTATCTTGCGCGCTGCTTTTTACTTTATTTGCCTTATAGCGGCTACCTAGAATACCGTCAAGCTGTTTGTGCAGCTCATGCATCCTCTAGCGGGAAGTATCTGGTAAGTAAAGTGCAACGAATGTATTAAAGGTCCACGACTCCGTACGAATTCAAGCGTGGCAACAGGCATCATGATGACGAGAGTATAAACAAGTCGTGTTCGTGCATGACGAAATAGTAGTATCGCAAAGCAAGACCGGGACAGAGGAGCTAGGACACGCAAGCGTTGAATTTCAACAAATGTTCATTCGAAACACGTCAGGCATATGTATGCCAGGCGTAACAGGTACTGCGCACGTAACCTATAGGCACCGCTTTACTGCCTATATCTGCCGGAGAAAGAACGCGAGTTATTTTTTCCGGTAGCTCGATGGATAGTGAGATGACGCATCGTGGGCCCAGCCTGTCAGTCATTTCGACCCCTACAATCTTAATTAAATTTCGGGGTTTGACGTGGCAAAACCACAATCTCATCATGAGGCGCTCCGTAGTGGGGGACTGCGGAATAATTCGGACCACCTGGGATTCTTGAACGTTCCCCCAATGCACGGGATACGGACGTTTTTTTGCATTTCGCCCCTATCGAAATGCGGCCGCCGCGGCCGGCATTCGAACCAGCTACTTCATGCTTAGAAGCGCAACACCATGGCTGCTAAGCCACGACGGCGAGTAAACGCCCTACAATCTTTCTTATTAGCGTGCCCTTGCTCTTAGAAATTGCATCAGCGTCTTGTGTGTTTCGCCTCCTCGGTCACTGACTCCGCTTTGCGCTGTTACTTGTTAGCCCATAAGGGCCACCGCTGCGATGTAAAAGCCGGCAGTGTTCTGCCGAATCGCAGCCCGGCCGCCGAGGAGGCCCATGGGCAAGCGGCCGCTTTTCTGCACGTTCGGCACCTACGAGCAGGAGTACGAGCGCATCGACATCGACGGCGTGTGCGACTTCGCCTTCATGCCGTTCTACTCGGGGCGCGTCGGCGACACGCTGCTCGACGACAGCCACCCCGTGGTGCGAAAGATGCTCCGCCTGGCGGTCAGGGCGCGCTCAACGGCCTACGCGGTCAGCGTACCCCAGAGGCGAGTGTGCCGCTTGGCTGGCGAAATTACCGCGTGGAACTCGTTGCCCGCGCCACTCGGGCGAGTCAAATACCCGCGACGAACGTAGTATACGGACGTCCATGTTCTTTTAACGTCGTTCCTGTTAGGTTCGAAATATGAGCGGACAATCTTTTTCCCCCTAATATTTTACACCTGCTTCGGTGGAACGGCCCTGCACATATAATTTAAACAATGTGTGGAACGGTGTTCCATACATAGCAGTTCATTTACTTTGTAAGGGCAGAGAACAAGAAAAATGCGGAAATGCGTCCTATACCGAAATGACCGCTGTGTTCCAGTTACACAGCCGGTCTAAGTGTGTGGGACATTCTTCCCCCCATAACTAAACGTGCTCCCAGGTAGAGGCGTGGGAAACAACGTTCCGAATAACATGTACAGGTGTGTGAAACACTTACAGGGTTAACAGTGGCTATTTTCACCAGAGTGCAGCTGCAGATTTTATATCCGCATTCACAAAGTAGAAAAAGAAAAAAGTTGACATACGCAGCACCGTTTCATGTATAGATAAGTGGAAAACATTTGCGAAGTTTTCTCCACTTATAGCTGGGATATACCTGGCGAGTGATAAAGAGTATATACTTCTGTCTAGGCTCGCTCGGCGCTGTACCGCCGAGGGCGCATATATATATATATATATATTTATTTATTTACGCACAAATACCTAAGCAAACAGAAAGGTTCAAGGTTTCAATATTATGCGACAGTTGACCTGGCTCTGCGGCTATATACACGTCTGCTCACAAGCGTTCTCTCTCAAAGAGAGCGACGAAGCAACAATCTCCCTGCAGCGATGAACGGGTGAGCTACAGACGACAACAGCACGCCGAACGTTTTTTTATCGCAACACCTGTCGCAGCTTGCGCCTTCTGCACCGCGTCTCACTTCTTTTAGTTCGCCAGTAACCGATAGTCGTTGCCACTGTATGTACGTCTAGCAAGTGCTTACGTTTCGCTGAATTGGAACTCACGCAAAAAAAAAAAAAAGCTTGAATTACTGCTTTTCCTTTCTTTCGCCGAGTTGAAAATCTACCTGTAAGGCATTCGCTATGCTTTGCTGATCGTAACTACCGATTATTAGATCGCGCCTGATTTTTCGCATCACAGGCAATGCTTGCGCGCGTCGGAGGACATCGGGAGTGTTCGGGGCCAGCAAAAAATGGAGGAGTACTGGACAATTTGGCACGTGTACCATTACGGCGTGCTCGACCTGGAAGTCCGGCCGGACGCCAAGCTCCCTCACCGGCGGGTGAACGTGGTTTTCAACTTGCTCAAGGTGCGGCGTTCGTCTGCACTTGTGCGCCACGGGCGCGATTGTATACTTACCAGACGCTCTTCAAGCAAGAAAAGTGCGCGTGGCTGTATGCACGTGTTTATGTGTGCTTGCGGACAAATTGGGGGAGGGAAGGAGGGAGAGAAAAATGGGGAGGATGGGCACAGCGGCTATACCAAAGAGTGCGGCAGCGACTACGTACGGGTTATAATGAGATCGCAATTAGCATTAAACGCTCGTGTGCTGTGTCTTCTGTATGCGCTAAATACCGCAAGGGCACATATAAAGAAAAGAAGTACTACGTACTCAGTCCTCTTAATAACTTCTTTTAAAAATTATTGCTGAAGGTTGTCTTGTGTATCTTCAACAATATGAATGCCGCAATGGACACAATGGGGCGCTATAACGTATAAAGCTACATTCCAAACTGTTCCAAATTCATTTCTACAATCAGGCCTCTGCGATTGGTCAAAACGTTTTTTGGCCTCCCTCGCTTCGCCTGTCTGTCACGCGACGTTGCGAAAAACCGCAATGACTCCCCTTTTGATATTACGTGTACACACAGATTATGCATGATTAGACCAAACAAACAAAAAATAGACATTTCTTTCCGTTTCTGCACCTTTCTCAACATTAGCCTTCCGTGATTCGTCAAGATGTTTTCGGGCTGCACACACTTCGCCTGTCTGCCATGCGACGTCACAAGAACACGAAAACTCAACGCATCAAAGGGACGTGTATGCATTAAATATGCATTAATATGCCGAAAAAAAAACAGGATTTTTCTTTTCGAGATAGCTGGAGGCTGCCCCGTTCGAAAGGAATAGAGGATGTCTACCCAGCGATCGCTCTGGCACTGGCTACTCAGAGCTGCCCGGGCGAATGGATTTATTTGCGTATAATAAACATTTTTCTGTGGCAGTATAACTACCAGCCCTTTCTGCACATGTATGACATAGCTCTGCCAACTCTCGTTCTCTGAGGATCCGTTTCAGCGGTATTTTTAACCTTTCGCTGTACGCCATCGCGATTTTCGACCAGCCACGTACCGCAAGCAAAGAAAATGGGAAGCTGGCCAATCGCAGACGCCGGCGCGACCCTTCTCATCAGATTACACACTTAGGCTAGAACGGCCCCATCAACGACCCCTCTCCACTTGTGTGGGCGCCTCGCCTCTCGTCAACCAATTATATAAGAAAAAAAAAACACTGTCAAGGTAGTCAATGGTGAGCGCTTTAAAAGTAAACAAAAGTGATCTGTAAATGAAGAGAGCATTTGATTGGGCGGTTCAAACAAGGCTGCAGGTCACCGCCTGGACCTTGCTTTGGCGGCTACGCAAATCTGACATCAGGGAATTGGAATAATGACAGACTGGAATAGTTTTGCGTTATGCGATCCATGATATCTGACAGTGACATCTATAAAGCGCTTCGACGAGCGACTAACAGCTATTACGTGATATGTCCATGCAAGATATATAGTTTGCTGCCTTTTCTCAAACAGATGGCCAGTTCATGCCCCTAATTTATACGGAGGGGGAGGGACGAGGGGAGGGGTCGCTCCGCGATTTAAGGCCGCGTGGTTTGTACAGGAGCGCTATAACGTGAAACTATTCCAAACTTTTCTATTCCAATTCTGCTGTCAGCCCTCCGCCATTGGTCAAAAACTTTTTTCGACCACCCCCCACTTCACCTGTCTGTCACGCGACGTCACGAAAACCGCAATACCTCCCCATCTGATATGATGTGTACACACTGATTATGCATGATTTGACAGAAAAAGAAAAACAGTTATTTCTGATTCGACCCCTTTTTGGCCATAGCGCTCGGCTATTGGTAAAAAGTTTTCGGGCTGCACCTACTTCACCTGCCTATCACGCGACGTCACAAAACCGCACAAACTCACCGCGTCAAAGTGACATGTACGCGATAAAGATGCATTAATATGCCGAACAAAACTGAATTTTTCTTCAGGATGGCCGCAGGCTGCCCCGTTCCGAAAGGAATAAAAGATGGCTGCCGCCGATCGCTGAGACGCTGGCTACTCGCACCTGCCGGAGAGCATGGGTGTATTTGCGTATAATAAAACTTCTTGCATGACCGTGTGACGTTTTCAAGCACTTTCGGCACGTTTACTACCTCATTCTGCCAACTCTTATTTGCTGAGGGTCAGTTTTAGCGTCATTCTTAAGCTTCCGTGGCATACCGCCGCGATTTTCGACCAGCCACCACAAGCTAAGTAAGGGAAAGCCGACCAATCGCAGACGCCGGCACCGCCCTCTTCATCCGGTTATCGATTTTCAATGCACTGGCTCTGCCCCAGTGAATCCCTCTCCACTTGAACATTCTCCTCGCCTCTTGTCAGCCAATTAGATACGACAAGCCACTCAGTGTAGGCAATGTTATTCGTTTTTCAAGCAAACAAAGGTCACCTCCTACGAACGAGGAGAGCGTTTGATTGGTCTGTTCACACAACCCTGCGGGTGACCGCCCGGTGCTTGCGTCGGTGGTTACGCACATTTGACGTCAGGAAATTGGAATAGAAACATATTGGAATAGTTTTACGTTGTAGGGCCCCAGGACTAATACAGAAGTATAATTTTTTGAAATTTTTAGTTTGGAATTGGTGTGCGTCGAGAACTTGCAAGTTTATGCGACAATTAATAGCCGTGCACTACTGGGCGTCTCTCAGAGGCCATCTGCATACATGTGGGACGTGGAAGTCTACCGGTCATCGATGGCTGCCGGCCTTATACACTAATTTTTTTCTCGCCTGATCCGCTGTATACCCCCGTCATTTCACATTTCTTAACTCATCTCTCTTTCCGCCAGTTATGCCACAAGCCGTCCTTTCCGAAATTCATTCATTCATTCATTCATTCATTCATTTTCTCGCTTCTCCTTGCTTTGTGAACGTATAGTCGCTAAGGGCCGAGCAGCAGAGGCTGCAGGAAGACTACCCGACGTCCGCATCACCCGAGCGAGGATTCATCGTCTTGGGCTTCCGCCTGTGGCCGCAGAACATGGCGCCTTTCCTCAGGCACGTCGCCGAGGAGTTGAGGTCAGCGCTGACAGCCCCGCGCGGGCAGCATTACTATATGGCTCTTTCGTTTACGGAACGATACGATGCTGAAGATATTATGACACTGGGGTTGTTGCTAAATGAACAGAGAAATTTAGCAGCGCGGAGAGTCACTGTAGCGCAGACTTATTACACATGCTCACCCGAAAGGTTCAGACGCGAGTAAGCAGGCTTTCTAGGTCATTGTTGGTCACCACGTGCAGCGCCCCAACATACCATTATCTAGCAAACAGTTTTATAACTGCACAAACAAACGACCACAGAGAGAGAGCACACAAGGACTGCCCTTGTCCTGGTGTGCTCTGTTTCTGTGGTCGTTTGTTTGCGCAGTTATAAAACTGTTTGCTAATATGCACCAACTCGCCCAACTAGTTATTCTGAGATACCATTACTAGCGCTGTAGCTCCCGCACAGGTCGTCCGGTACCACGGTTTTTAAGTATTTGCTGATTTGTCGCCGCTTTGCTTACACTTGTCAATAACAGCGCATTCCTCATTGACATTGAGAGTGGTGGTCGCAACTTTATGGTTATGGTATAGCTTCCGCTTGCGTTGAGAGGTGGCAGACTTTTTTTTTCAGAACTACAGATGGGACATTTTGATTCTCAGCTTAAACGCGTACCCAAGTACAATAGTTCTTCACAAGTTACGCATATATGGGCAGGTTCCAGCGTGGAAACTACAGCGAACATTCGCGATTACATGCTGCTCGTGCAGCCAAGACAACTTCCCGACCAAGGGCAACTGTCCTTGGCAGGCATAAGGTGTTTAGCATAATGAATTGGGAACTAAACTGAAAGTATATTTATTATTTCGGCTAGATTGTTAGAGTACACTTCTTTTTGGCACTCCGAGTAGGTTACGGTCTTATATTGGATAGGGACGCGAAAACGAAATACAGCAGGCAAGGATATATCTTCAAGTTCACCCACCAGCTCTCCTTGCACGACGTCATAAATTTTGAAGTAATCTGCTCGGGGCAAGTTAATTGCTTGACGATAGAAGTTGTATTACATTACACTTTGAAATAAACAAATCAATCAGCCTGGGCATTCTTCCACAGCCCTCAGGTACCCAAAGGATCCGAATACGCGAAACCACCTTGTAATATCTGACACCACTATAGTCTCTACGCCACGAAGTTATCTGTGAAATGTGTGTTGTCACCTTTACATTCTCGGTTAATAAACATTTCTAAGAAAGGTTATCATTAATGACTGCGTATTTATAGCCTCATTATACTTGCTTTCCCGTGGCCTGCGCGCACTGAGCAGCCGCCTATCAGAGTCTCACTCATTAGGGAATAGCAAGGCCGAATGGCCCTCGAGAAATGTTCATCAGTGGCGCGTCCGCTGCTCAGCAGCTGCTGAATTCACGGTATGTGACTTGCATGCGCAAATGATCTAACATGTCACTTACGTTGTAACGTGTCGCAGTGACTAACTTAACAAGTATGGTGTCACACGCGCACAAGCAAACATGAGCGCATCTCACTCGATGACCACGCGCACTCGATGTCAATACGCTGAAGGGAGGAAGCGCGGCAGCAGCAGCGAGCGTACTGACCTTCGTGCTGTCTCTAGCTTCAACGCGAACTAAGCCGCGAGAACACAGCACACACGAAGCTACCAGCAGTCGGTGCGCGCTGTGCCCGACGCAGATCGCTTTCAAGGTAGTGCCCGCTGGCCGCGCCATACGCAGCCGCCAGCGGAGTTGAACGCCCTCTCCCGCTTCCAGAGCCCTGCACGCGATGGAGGAAGACGGCGCGCTGCCACATCGCTTTCTTCCCTCGAGCACGCGAGATTGGGCCATTCATCGTCGGATCACCCTCGTACGCTTTCACTCGCACGTACTGAATACGGCTCGCGGTGACGATGTTATCGCACTTGCACTTTATAAGGAACATCACGACGTTGGCAACGACGGAAATGAGCCTTGGGTGTCCATATAATTGCCATCGCAATAAAACAAAACTGTCTTAATCCTGCCAATAATGAGACAGTTACGCCCGGAACTACATTCCGAAGCGCTAGGATATTGCCTGTTTACACCTCGTAACTCCGGCAGTGCTGCAAACGACTCGAGAGATGAAGGTACGTGCAGTCATGATAACTGTCAGCTGAAGGGATGCGCAGCAGAAATAGCACGAGCATTTCATGCTGCGTCTTTTGCCCGTCGCTTAAAGCGCGGGCAGTTATCCCTGCGGCGTGCCTTCTGTAATTCTTCCCCGGTGTTTATCGCTTCCCGCTAACGCCTGCTCCTTCGTCGCCGCAGCACATTCATGGTGGACGGCCTGATACCACTGACGCACATATCGCGGGATGAGTTCGCCGCCCGCTACCCGGGCTGCTGGGTCACGGGAGCAGCGCCCTACGAAGTGCCGCCGGACATGAAGGAGTTCCACATGCTGGGCATGGTGAGCGCCAAGCCTGTACATGTGGTGTATATATGCCCTGCGCGCAGCCTTCAGTGAAACTTCCGAAGCCACTGAGCAACTATAAAGCATGCGATTTAACAAATGCGTAAGCATTTCTATGCCTACCCAACGAGGAAACATGTCCGTCACGTACGACCGAATCATGCTATAAAGAAATTAATGTATCAATTGCTCTGGGCGCGTTAGGTATGCGTCTCGTTCGCTTTCCGCTGCTAACTTAAGATGCCTATCTAACTATGCACACTATTCGCTTCGACGAAACCTGTACCTTGCCTTCCATATGCCGGTAAATGTAACTTCTCGCTGTGAAATTACAATACAAATGCCACGCAACATTGTTTTGATTATGATAGCTATTGAGCACGCGCAGGGCAAGCCACGTCCCGATTAACTCTTACTTCAGCTGTAATCGTTGTCTCAATGACACTTGCGTGACCTCGCGTTGGCGACCTTTGCACCGATATAGGGCTTTACACTACGATAACTTGGGCAAGATTGGTGTTAGTTTCCGCGCTCTCTGATTGTGTTGTGGCTCATGCAGCATGGACATCACAGTATTTTTACTTTTTTTTTCTCCGTGATAAGAATTATGGGCAGTACGTGGGGATTTATTTGCCTAAGCTTGCATCGCTCTTCCGTCTTGGAATGTCATTCTTACTTCTCGTGTTAGACTGCAAGGATAATTTGCTGTCGCATATAATTTTATGACAAATATTAGCCTGATTTTACTTTCATTGCTAGTATTCTGCTGCTTTCACATCGCCACAGAAAAAGGTATTGTTCAGAATATCGCAAACGAGTTACGAAATGGTACAATCGGAAAGTCATACGGTTTTAGCGAGTCATTTACCTGCATGTTTGGTCATTTATTCATGGAGTAAAAAAATTACCATAACATGAATAATTCGTAAACGTTAAACACTTAACATCAGGAGGTAAGCACCACCCATAACAATGCAGGAGATTCAGCGCGCACTCTAAACAACGCCGTATTCGGTTATCGAACAGTGCACCCATACTGTACTTTCCACAGTTTCCACGCGGTGTCTGAACGCACGGTTGTTTACCCGTTTAATCGACCGACTGCAGTGCCGCAATTTTACCCTAGTGATGTTAGTACGAAACTACTCGACCTGTACCACCCAGCTTCAATTTTCACAGCCGCACTCACGATTGCCGCAGAAAAAGACCATGGAGGTGATCGGCAACCAGACGGAGTGGAATGCCTACCCGTCGTTGGCCGTGTCGGTGACAATGTGCACGCGCTTGTACATGATCAAGTCCTCGCGGGACCTGTACGCGCCCTGCGTGGACCACCAGCAGCCTCCGAACACCATGTCCGCCGTGAGTCGGTCGACCATGTGCTCACTTTATAGCAGAGTCAAGCTCATGCCGTCCCGAGGAGATTCCATAGTGTTTCAAGGGGCGTAACTCCACCCCTTGTTCTAGAACCTTTCTCCACTCGACACTGCTAGACTTCGACTAAACAATTATTATTATTATTATTATTATTATTATTATTATTATTATTATTATTATTATTATTATTATTATTATTAAAAGATAAATTATGGGGTTTTACGTGCCAAAACCACTTTCTGATTATGAGGCACGCCGTAGTGGGGGACTCCGGAAATTTAGACCACCTGGGGTTCTTTAACGGGCACCTCAATCTAAGTACACGGGTGTTTTCGCATTTCACCCCCATCGAAATGCGGCCGCCGTGGCCGGGATTCGATCCCGCGACCTCGTGGATGATGATGATGATGATGACGACGACGACGACGACGATGATGATGATGATGATGATAATGATGATGATGATTCCTAAAGGCATTCCCTTTAAAACGGTGCGGCGACAGTCACATAGCTTGGTTGAGGTGATCAGCTTTTATTAGACTTATTGCAGTTTATACTGTGTTGTCTATCTCTAGTTTATATTATTCCTGTTCATTAAAAGCACCATCTTAATATTGTAATGTTGTCTACGCCAGTAACGGCCCCCGGTTCTATATCTTCCCTGCATTCTCTTTCTTTTTATTTTCGCCAATACTTTAAACGTCTCTGGTTTACCGCTTGTCAGTTAACGCTCCCATCAGATTTCAAGCCCAGCGCTTCTGGAATTAAGGCGGGCGTTCCCTCCCGCAAAAGAAGTTAAGGTTCCTAAAAGAATGTGGATAGCAGTGGAAGAGTGCAGCGGATACTGCTCGTCGTCCATTTTTTATGTACTCGCGCGTAGTTTCTAAATAAACGTGTAACGTTTCGCCTATCGGCCCCTCAACCTCAAAATATATTCAAAGGCACCTTTAAACCCGTCCTCTGCTGGCGGCTTGTGGTTAGCGGCTCGAGCCCCGTGAGCCTGCTCGCTCTGCGTTGTTCGAGGCACTTTCAAGGCATGCGTCGACGTAATGAATGGGGCATATAGTTCCACACTTTATTCTATAAGCTCGGCAGTCTTATGATGCGCTAAGAATTAAGGCCATGCTGTGTAGTAGGCCAAGCATTCTGGAAAAGCTGTTTTATCTAGCAACCCGTTATATAGATGTCGCAAAACTCGGGATTTTAAAGTCTTGAGAAACTTGAGGGACCGAAGAGTTCCTTTTGTTTGCAAAATAAATAATATTCTCCTCAAGGTAGAGAAACCACCAATATCAGCAGTCGCGAATATGTACGCGACGCGTCTGTTTCGGAGAATATTTAGGGCTGCGAAAATACAGGGTTCCGCAGAAGAGATACAATGCCTATACCGCGTACTCTAGAATATAACGCCGGGCATTTTCCATCGAAGTCCCGCAACGCACCCCTCCTCGGGGTGACTGCGCAGCGAAAACGAATTATTTATGATGCGCTGACGAGGCTTCCTGACCCTCCAACACTCTTTGTAGAATTACCGCGTAATTTCCGCCGAGTGGTTAGGAATTGCCCCTTTATTTTTTACTTCTCAAGGTTATTAAACATTGTAATGCCCTTTTTCTCTGACTAAAGCGTTGGCGTTCTTTTTTTTCTCTCGTATGTTCGGTCTTACATTCGCAGAAGAATACGCTGGACCCCCTCCCCCCTCCCCCCCCCCCTCAACACACACACGCTGCAGTGCAGCCTACAGTATTCAATCTTTGCGCCAAGCATCATCGCGTTCATCCCGTATGATTCGTTTCGTTTACGTTGTTGCAGTTCTGCCAGGACCCACTCAACGTCTACGTAAATCGAAGCATGGACGGAAAGCAGTTCACCATGATATCCAGGCCAGAAGGCAGCGATTTCCTCCTAGCCACCTTTGAATCGTCCACCACTATTTCGACAAAGGTTCGACATTTTCTTATCAACTTCTCATGACAATGTTCTCGTTCTGGCACCCGTCACTTATATAGTTGGCATGTACAATCAAATATATAGTATATAGCACGTATACGGTTCTCTCAGGAAGAGTGCTTAAAAAATCGTGCTAGTCTGAGGATCATGACGCCACGGCCTTCTGGGGAAGGCACTCTGCTACAAAGAGCAGTAACGTTGATTAGTCGGCTATATTTGCTAGCGCTTTCTTCCTTCTACAGCAAATTTCTGGTGCTTTGAGGACATCAAGGGGAAAATCAGTAGACACTAATGAAATAAAAAGCACTCACCGAAATGAAGTCATGGTTACGCCTGCTGTGCTGTACAAACAAAGTTGTACACGTTCCTTCTCTCTCTCTCTCTCTCTCTCTCTCTCTCTCTCTCTCTCTCTCTCTCTCTCTCTCTCTCTCTCTCTCTGCGCAGATATGCCTCATCATGCGCGAAAACAGGGATCTCGACGTCGGCCTCGCATTGTTCGATATCGACTGCGAGGACTGGAGCAGGCGGTGTGACGATCGCCGCAACGTGGACCACAACCCGACGTTCGACATCAGGGGCAACAATCGCTTCAACCGAAGCACCGACTACTTCTTCCGCGCCGCGGCCAGGGTCAGGCGCGCCGGCCCCATGCCGTGCCCGTGACGCCGCGGCGCGGGAGCGGTGACCACCAGGGATGCCCGGAGCGACACTGCATCACGCAACTTTACTGTCCAAAACGACTTCCAAGACTGATCGCAAGCGACAAATCTCATATCGGTCGTGGTATATATAGAGACGATGCCGCGTGCTTCACGCACGTGACACTTTTTGACTGTTGTAGCACATTTGTCTAGCCGACAATGCTGGAGTGATTTCGTTTGCTTGGAGTTGTTTTTATACTTGGTGTTTTAATGTGACGTGTACTTCTCGATTTTTGGGTAATTAAGTAACGATGTGTCATAGTGGCTTGCTTTACGTCATATCATCTGTTTTTTTGTGCTTGCTTTTATCGCTGGAAGAAGCTTGCAGCGCGAGCACAGTGGTATAATGCTGCTCCTTTACCGCTGGCTGTTTCACCGCCGTCATTCACGTATCAAGAACGTCTGACGTCTTGCCAGTAAGCCGAGCAGAGCTTATCGTAGTCAGTGAGCAACTGAACGCATAGCGCATTGCGGCCAAATTTTCTTTGCTCGATGTAAGAGTTGGGTGCGATGCTTCATGTTGACTATACATCGATGACTTATTTTTGCCTTGCGTTCAACGATAATCTGGTTTGGCTACAGAAGACTATGACAGCCGTCAGTAAACGCACTGAATGTGAGATATCATGTCAAACAAGACTCGTCGTTCTGACAAAGACCGTGGGCCCAATCGCTCTTTATCTGGTGGTGCCGAACTGAGCCATTGTCTCAGCTGCAAGTCGGCTTTGCACGAGTCGAGTTTACTTCATTTGCACCCTCAAAAGGTCACAATAAAAACTCTACAGAGAAAACGTGAATTTTCAGTCGTTTCTGGCTGCCACTGAGAGCGAATTCGGGTCAAATTTAACGTCCTGGTTTTAGTACTAAAGGCAGTAATTCGCACTTCAAGATCCTGCAAGAGGTATTGAGAAGAATAGTGGGCCAGAGCCACTGTTGGCACTAAAGTACAGAGAACCAAGAGTACTATACATCGGTGAGTACGATAAACTTTTGCAAAAATATTCCGAACGTTTAGCACACTTCGAAAACTGCATCAGCTGGAAAAGAACCCCTAAACAAACGCAAATATTTCTAAATACAGATTTTAGGTGATAATAGTGTGTTCAAAGAAATCACTCAAGTCTGCAAAAATTTACATGAAGACCGGTCAAACTGCGAGAAACCTCCACCGGTTGCTGTGGTGTCCATCCTCTCTGCAAAGATTCATCGCAAATGTGTTAACATTGGGCTTAGAATCTCGCAACAGAATTTTTAAGGGCGTCAACACCACGTACCCGAGATGCACTTCGCGTTTTTTTTTTTTTTTGCATAGTACTTCTTTCATTCCAATGGCAATCGTTTGAAAATTGCCCACTGTATAGCTTACTACTCCACGAGCGTGTATTAAATCATGTGGCAAATTTGACCGATTCCTATATCGCCCTCGTCCTCGGTTTGCAACGGTGAGTGATTCTCTCGAGATTGACGTCACGGGAGGTCTGTCCGAGCCGAACGTTATGTTGTTCAGAGAAATTGGATGCTTCACGCGGTCGGAATCGTGTCGGATGTCACTCACGCTCCCGCCTCGAAGCTGAGATCGAGCACACCTATGGGTGCTCTTAGCTGGAATGCGGCACTCTGGAGCGTATTCCTGACAGCTCGGTTTTGACCCTCCTGGTATAAATCGAGCGCGCGAAAGCGGCCAGTCGAATGTAAGATTCGTCAAGTGCACACGTCACGTGTGCACATGGCGGCAGAGCGGTGAATTCGTCACGTGGTCCTGGTTGATCGGGGCATGCATTCGCGGCCACAGTCATCAGGTCGTTCAATCCACGTTAATGGCCCTTCCGGTCGAGTTATTTCGCAGTTGTTTATTTCGTAAAGCTTGATGCCCGGATGCCACGTTGGCTATATGCTTAGCAAATCGTACCGCGAAAATTTTAGCAGCACGAATGCTAGCAAAACGTGTTTTCTCGGCAGTTTCGCAAGTTACCCGGATTTGGGTGTACGCTGGTGCAGCTCATCGCATGGCACACGATGACGCCTCTGATTGTTCGCAACTGAGTGATACCTTAATAGAGTTCAAGACTAGACATACAATAATAACTCGTTGCGCGTATGTTACGCATCGGCAATGTGCAGGCTTGACTCGCCTCCTATTTCGAGCGTGGGCAGAGCTGCGGCGCGTCGCCGTTCGATATTGCACTATATCGCAGCTCAGAGCTTAGTAACGACACTCTCAAGTTTCACAATCACAAAAAAACTTGTTGAGACCTCTCATGAAAACGATAAAAGCTTGCCTCCCATAGCCAACAGCCAGTTCACCGTGTACCATCCAGCGTGATCCCATATACCAGCATGGCGCCGGACGACAGACGGCGCTGTGATCGCAAAATGGTCGCGCCCTCTGTAAAACTATCTATAGAAAGATCGACTAGGAGAGTACGTGGAACCTCGGTAGCTGCGCTTTCCTCTCGGGACGCATTTCAAAACACATCATATAAATGATAGGTACTTCTCGTGCTAAATACAAGTCATTTATTCGTGGCCCGCCTCCTTCATTCAACGGCTAACGCCACAATAAACGTTTCCTGTATGCTAGCGGTGAGTTTATACAGGGTGTCCCAGCAAGCTTGGACCAAGATGTTGAAAAAAAAAAAAACTATGCGTTCTTCAGAACAGAAATCCCGTGGATGTTGTTAGCGTTTATCTAAACTTACAGTAGCATTTTCTTGCTCGTCTTCTTTTGAGTAATTGCCCGAGATAAATTAATTAGCTTATTAAATATAGCTTGAAACATTCAGGCGTCAATAGGAAAGTTCTGGAGCTCCACAAATGTTGTCCAATCTAGGCACTTCCAACGAGATAGACTTAGCGTGGTCGTTTTTATTCAGGGAAAACGAAAGCCCGCGGAGTTGAAAAAGTACCACGTGACAGCGCGCTCTGTGCGCCCGAATGCACCACGATTACAGCGCTCTCAACCGTGCTTTGTAAAAAAACATCGCTCGCTTCGCGCCTTTCGTGCTGCCCACGACAGAGCTTCGCATTGTGCTTGGTTCCGAGATAAACGCCAGTGGGTTCGGGCGGCAGTTGAAATACAATACAGTGCGGCTCCCGTCTCTGCCGCGATAATTGCACTCTCACGCTAGCAGAATCTATGCGGAGGAAAAATGACAAGCTCATAAGTTCGAATTTGGGAGCAAGACCCCAACAAGTAAACATGCATTATAACAAGCTTGATAACGTCCTGTGAATTACGCTGGTTGTCACAAAAGGAAGAATTGTTAACTGACACGGAAGGTTGCTTTTTAGCTTCCTGTTGACGGCAGAGAATTTGTAATTTCATATTACTTACGTGCCTATTCCACGTCGTACAAAAGTTTCACACAGATGGCTCTTTTCATAGATAACGGTTGTAGAGATTTATTCGCTGTGATGTCTGTCTAAAGAATGTGTTCAAACAAGTCGCCCTCTGCCACAATGCAGTATTGGCCCCTTTTCAGCACGTCCGATGTAGCTTTTTTGATGACGCAAGACGGTATCTCGCTGCAGGCCTCAGCAATCTCTGCCTTTAGCGCTTCTGGTGTAGTCGTGTGTTTTGCCGTACACTCAGTTTTTCACATGTCCCCACAAGAAGAAGTCAAGAGGTGTCAATTCCAGTGACCTTGCAGGCCATGCCACTGGTCCATGCCGCCCGACCAACTGGCGTTTGAAGGCTTCGTCAAGACAGGCTCGGGCAAAGCTGCTGCTGTGAGCTGGTGCACCGTAGTGCTGATACCAAGTTCGCTTTAAAAACGCAAAAAGAAGATCACAGCGAAAATATTCGACTGGGCCTTCCAAGATGTCGTTCACGTACCTCTGAGCAGTGAGCATGTGGTCAAGAAAATATGGGGCCAATTATTCTTCCGTCAAAGATACCGCACCACACACTGAATGACCATTGGTACTGGTGTTTGGTCTGCGCCACCCAATGCGCGTTCGTATCGCTCCAGTAATGCGCATTATGGATGTCGACTTGAGAATTTCTGGAGAAGGTTGCCTCATCTGTCCAGAGCACATTGTCAACAAAATCCGGTATTTCGTCGCTGTTCACAAGGATACAATTTGAGAAATCAAACCGCCATTGAAAGTCTCTTTCTCGCAGTTTTTGATGCAGTTGGAGGTGATACGGATGCATTGCAGCCTCTCTAAGAGCTCTTGACACTGAAGACTTTGAAATTCCGACCTCACCACTCACATCACGCACGCTGGAATGAAGGTCTGGAGTCATGAAAGCCAAAATGACTCCTTCAGCCTCTTCACTGATAGTGCCCTTTCTGTGCCGCGTCTTCTTGAAGCTACCTGTTTCTTTCAGCGTCAAGTAACACCCCATAATTGTGTTCGCACTAGGTCTTTCCCCACATTGCCAATTTCGGTACACCTTGGCAGCTTTCCTCTTGTCGCCCCGTGCTGCTCCCAAGGCTAAGACCATGTTTGCCTTCTCCTCGCTTGAGTGCGGCATGCTTTGGGCACTGAAAGCAAATTTTTCGAAACGGTTGCGCGGCAGGACAGTAATAGACAGTCGAGCTCACATGCATATAGCCGCTGGCACAGCTTCGAAGACAAGCGGCGTTGTAACAAGTGATGCTCTCTCTCGCACAGTTTCCAGATGTATGACGCATCTGGAAACTGTGCGAATACTACCCCCCCCCCCAATTGCGCATACTTGGTGAGCCAATTTGTCAATTCGGACACATACACATGTGCACATCCCTAGTGACACATGCACTGTGGCCCATACCCTGTGACCCAAGTAGTTGTAACATTGCCAACACAGCAGAGAAAGTGCCGCTCTAAAACCCCTAATCCACCACACCCCCTTGACCTTTCATTCGTATGGTCAATAGCAAGGGGCTACCGTATCGAAGGGAAGAAATTTGAGCAAGCAAGGCAGATGCAGATTAAGGTGTATGCCATATTCATGCAGTTGCTAATCGCCTTCTACTTCCATCCGATTCTTTGCCAATCCTCCATAGTGGGTAGTGAAGTGAACACAGGGCAAACGAGCCAAATAGATCAAATAAAAACAAACGACACGTTCGCGCGGCGTCAGCCTTATTCCTGTACGAAGAAGAAGAACAAGAAGAAGAATACTTGTCCCGCTTGCAGCCATCGTGAGCTCTGAGTGCAAAGTCACACCGCAATGTCTTCCACGCAGCGTCCTTCGACCCGCGTGCCCGTAGCGAAGGCACCCCCGGTGCAAGTGGTCGACACCGCCGATAGCCGGAAGGTGGGGCGCTCCTACAGCATCCAAAGTGAGTATAGCGTCTCCAGGCCCGCCATGTTGTCTTGCTCGTCTGACCACGTTTTTTTTTTTTCGTTCGCCTTTGGGAAAGCGCTGCCTGTGGGCTCGGCGCACGAACGAAGAAAATATGCGGCGTATTTGACAACGCTCCCGGAAGGCCAAATGTTACGGCACGTGCAAGTGCATATATCTTAATGCGATTAGCATTCTGTGGGAACTTAACCAACTTCGAGTCTTCTTTTTTTTTTTTTGTCTAACCTCTTGACGAAACAAGAACTACAGCAATTCTGAGAATTGCCTACTGAAGCGCAAGCATCGTCGGGCTCGGCTGTGGATTCGCTTTTGCTTAGCGTTGCTTACTTGCCTTTCCTAGCTTATGCACGTCTACCGATGGCCTTTCCGGTGGCAAAGAATGCTTAGGCTTTAGTATGACATATTTTCTCGCCGCATCCAACCCATTAAATGCAATCGTACCAATTGAGCCGGAACGCCAGGCGCTAGCGCGCCTCGACGGAGCAGAGCGCTCGAAAGCGAACCCCAGCTGCCGCAGTAGCGCGTGAGGCGTTGCGTGAGGGGAGAGTGCATCGCCGCGACGCCACGTCACCCTACTCGCTGTCGCTCACGCAAGTCTGCATTGTGCGCGCGCTCCTCGTCCACGCACGCTCTCGCCTGCGTTCTCACTGCGCCTCGGTCGTCGCCGCCTCGGTAATGAGGCCAGGCGCTGGTAAGGCCCTATGAAAACGCGCCAAGCGTCTCAACGCGCTCGCTTGCCCGCGAGATGTAAGTACGTAACTCGAAGGACGCTCGGCAGCGTTCAATACCGTATTTTCGCGATTCTAAGCAACCCCCGATTCTAAGCACCCCCCCCCCCGTCCCCTCTATTTTCGCGAAAAAATTGGGAAAAAATTTTGCATGCGAATGTAAGCACCCCCCTATCTGTTAGGAAGCGCGCGTAGCCAAGGCCGCCAAGCGCGCCTGCTCACTCGGTCATCGAGCCGGAGCCGTCGGAGTCCCGAGGTGGCACGGCGCCCGCGGCGCGAGTACGCCGTACAGCCGGACTGTACGAATGTATGGCGAAAGCTACAGAAAGCGTCCCCATCAACCATCGCAAAGTGGATTTCGGACGCTTGGAATCGGGTCCAAGTGGACGTTGCGGTCAAATTATTTAAGAACTGCTCGATCACAAACCACTTCGACGGAACGGAAGACGACCTGCTGTGGGATACCGAGAGCGGCCGTCCAAGCTGTGCGACGAACTCGAGTGGCAGTAACTGAGCATCCGACACAAGCGGTGGTTTCGCTGTGTGCACCGATTTTTCTTTTGAATGTTTGCAAAATAAAATGTTATTTCTCGCGCCCGTCTCGTCGTGATGTCGCAGCGAAAAGAGGGAGGGAGGGTCATTGGAGATTTTTCGAATCTAAGCACACCCTCCCCCCCCTCACTTTGGGCATCGCGATCGTGAAAAAAAAGGGGGTGCTTAGAATCGAGTAAATACGTTATATAACATTGGGCCGCCCCAAAATTTCAAGTAGTGCCACAGCCAAAATTTCAAGCAGTGCCACACCCAAAATTTCAAGTAGTGCTACACCCAAATTTCAAGCTGGCCTACCCCAAAATTTAGGTTGGCCCAAGCACAAATTTAATATGGGCCACACTCAAATTTTAGTTGGCCCAGTCCCAGATTTAGGTTCATCATCATCATCATCATCAACCTGGTTACGCCCACTGCAGGGCAAAGGCCTCTCCCATACTTCTCCAACAACCCCGGTCATGTACTAATTGTGGCCATGCCGCCACTGCAAACTTCTTAATCTCATCCGCCCACCTAACTTTCTGCCGCCCCCTGCTACGCTTCCCTTCCCTTGGCATCCACTCCGTAACCCTTAATGACCATTTAGGTTGGCCCATCCCAAAATTTCAAGTTTGCCCATTTACAAATATAAGTTGGCCCATCCCCAAACTCCATGTTGGCCGACCCCCAAATATAGTCTGGCCGGACCCCACATTTCAAGTTGGCCTACCCCCAAATGTAACTTGGCCTACCCCCAGATTTCAAGTTGATCCACCCCCAAATTTTCGTGCCACTGCTTGCGCGTTCGTCGTCGTCGTCTTCCGCAGCTGGCTGTCTCTATGTTGAAAGCGATCGTCTAACGCGAAGAAAGGACGGACGGATAGTTTTCTCGCTGGGTAACCACAAAAATGCTTACGCATTAAAAAAATTAAATTATGGGATTTTACGTGCCAAAACCACGATCTGATGATGAGGCACGCCGTAGTAGGGGACTCAAGAAATTCGGACCACCTGGGGTTCTTTAACGTGCACCTAAATCTAAGTACACAGGCGTTTTCGCGTTTCACCCCCATCGAAATGCGGCCGCCGTACCCGGTATTCGATCCCGCGGCCTTGTTATTAGCAGCGCAACAACATAGCCACTAAGCACCTCTTGACGACATCTAACATACAATGACGATCGAGTTGAATCAATAGCATGAATTTACAACGAGTGACAGCGCGTGTATGCGTACATCGGCGCGCGATGTTTCTATTACGCTGCGATCGGTACTTGTGTTCTGCTCTTTTTTTCTTTCTTTATTTTGGTTCGAATAATTTTGTTTTGTCAGAATCACCTGTTATAGATAACGCGATTCGAGGGAAATAGGGGGGCGGGCGGAGGGGGTACGGCTTAAGTGGAATGCCTGAAACGAGTGGTAATTAGTTTCACAAAAAAAAAAGAAACATGTAAAACCTTTCGCTCGGGCAATTCGTTTAGCAACAAGCGCTTACAAGCGATTGCACCAGTTGTGTCGCTCACTGTTAGGAGAACGCTGTTAGGAGGGCGCGGACAATGTGTGGTGCGGCACATATTGCATTGATGTGTGGGCCAGTTTCACAGCAGTCGCCGCATACAGACATCCGCTCACGCACTGCTTAGTTTCCAATTATGGCATCGGCGGACGCACTCACCGCACACTCTACCGATGAAGGCATCGGCGAACGGACGACGGCAAGCTACTCTGGCGTAAAGCCCCTCCATACACGTTTCCGCCGAGCGGTGGCGCGTGGATGGAGGGGCTTTATACTCTGGCGCGCCGCAGAGAGACCTCCACTCATGCAGCGCTGTGTTTCCTCAGTCAGTATACTCTCCTCCTCCGCTTTTCCCCTCGTGCTTCCGCTGCACCTTGTTCCACCGTATTCCTCCTCTCGCTCTCTTCGCTATCGCTGCCATTCATTCTCCGCTACGCCCCGCGTTCCCTCCCTTTCGTCCTTCCCTGTGCTAAGAGATCGTTCGCTCGGTTACGCCGACGCCGCTCAATGCTCGAACGGGCGCTCGAGAGCTGCGCTCCAATACATTCGTTCTCATTTCCGTGCCTCTACGTTCGACGTGGCCAATGCAGCAGCCTTGTCCACGTGATCCCTCATGCTACATCACGCCGACGGCAGCGCCAGCCTTTCCAGTAGTGGCCCTAGCCACAATAGCAAGAATTTATTTATAAGAAAATGTGAGCGCCAGCACCTTTTAGGAGAAGATGAAGAGGAAACTACGAGGGGGGGGGGGGAACACGTTCGTCGCCGAAATTCGCTGCGCCTCTCTCTAACCGTACTGTGGCGCATGCAGATGCGCCATAGTGCTTTAATATGCGATAAAGAGCTGCACCTGCACGTCGTACGTACCATGTGTTGTGCTTCAACGCATCGTTCTCCAAAAGTGAAAAAAAAAAGGTTCGCTTACATGGACAGACATCAAGTATGTATTCTGCAGCATTTCTCCCTACTCTGACACATCAAAGACAGCGAAACTCTGTGTAAACGAGTGTTTACTTCCTTTGGAAGTACTATGGGTTTGTTTGCTTGGATGTTGCTGGCTACCGGATGTGCTGGGGGACTCATTAGTGGCCAAATAAAAGCGCAACAAAATTTCTGTCTGTTCAAGTGAAGTATACCCAATAAAAATGTTATTTTTATAATTATTAATAATTCCGTTTCAAAGCAAAATTTTGCGACTACAAAGCACGTTGCGTCGCTCGATGAGATTTGTCGCATCTAAAATAAATAGTCGAAGTTTAGTGACTTAGGATTGAAGCAGTTTTCTTTTATTTAGGCCATCGGTCGTTTGGACAAAAATTTTTAAATATAGCAAAATTTCACGAAACGAAACTGTGCAGTTGGCAACTTTGTGACTCAGCAGTGAAAATTTATATCACGTTTATGTAAACTGCACCTAATAATACATCTAAAGCGGACAAAATTTATGTGTTGTGCACCATTCCGAAGTATATAATTTGTGAGTACTAATTCTGCACAACCATTGTAGGCAGTGGAAGAAATTCAGGTTAGGTCGCAGATTTATAATCAAACTTGCCCGCATTAGATGTTCTAAAGGTTGCAATTTTTTTAGTTTACCGCGTTTCGGGAATTTTCGCAAAAAAAAATCAAAAATCAGGCCTAAATTGAGATTCAGCTTCCGGCAGTCAGTATAATTTGACTTTCTCTCGCGAATACAATAATTTCATTCACATCGGTCCAGCGGTTATTTCATAAAAACATTTGTTCGTTTTACATATATTTTAAGAGGCGACATCGGAGTTGGCCCCGAGATAAAGCTTCCTGCTAACAGCCTCACTGTAAAAGTGACCCTTGCATGGGGCACTTCTGACCGCGGACAATGAAACTCGACGTAAAATCGATACATTAACCACTTCACTAACGTTTTTGTTTACATAGATTTTAACATGGGGTGTGTTCGATTTGCATAACTAAAGAAAAAACAAAAACAAGCGGCACTTCTTGAAGCCAATCATTGCATTTTTTATACGGTTACATTAAAGGACGAGCTCTCCCGTAGGCATTAAATGGCAGTTTTTCATCTCAGTTGAATCCTTACGAGCAACTGCAAGATATACTACTCGCAAGAAGATGGTTGGGGTGGACGTCATGGCGTGTCTTCGGAAAAATAAGAACTGTAGTTACGGTTGCAGCTTGGCTCCATAGGCGCAGGAAGAATTGGAGGACGCTTAAGCTTCGCCTTCAAGAGTGGAACGCGACAGCGTTCCTGTCGACCCGCCAAGGGGTGTAAGACAATGGGCTACGGCGCAGCGACTACGCGCCCCGCATCGGACGCGGTGAGCGTCGAGCAACGCAGCGTCCGGCGCGACAACGAAATGTGCACCTGAGCAAGCGACGCACGCCTGAGCCTTAGAAACAGCTCGTTTCTAAGGCAACACCGCGTTCACTAGAGGCGCTTTTGTACCGCTTTGAAGCATCGAACTCGTGGCTCAGTGGTAACGTCTCCGTCTCACACTCCGGAGACCCTGGTTCGATTCCCACCCAGCCCATCTTGGAAGTTGCTTTTTTATTTATGAAGTGCCTGCCGTGATTTATCGCTCACGGCCAACGCCGCGGACACCGACGACACCGGCTTTTCTGCAACACGAGCTCCTTAACGCTATCGCGTTAAAATCTTGTCCACGTTTAGCATCCTCATCGAAGCAGGGTAGCGATAGTCACCTAGCTTGCCTAAGCTAATCCCGTATTATGAAGATGCGTATTCTAGTATTTTGCGTATGTCTCCTTCTTGTCTCTATTCATTAAAATCTCTATATTGTACGGTCAGCTGTCCCCCTGTAACGGCTCCGGCTCTACCAAACTTTTCCCTACTTTTTTTCCCACCAATAGCCTCGACTGCTGATGGGTAATGCTTTCATCCACTTTGAATTACCGTGCTTTTGAAAGGACGAAGTTTCCTACGACGTTTCTTCCTGGGTGAATCTATTGACATTCTATTACGATGCACTTTGTTGTTTGCGGACTCTTGCTTCAGCTGACACATGCTTTAGCCTGTAGCGAATATTTGATTCAGTATGTTTTTGTACATAAGATAATACCAGCTCGGACCTAAGATATATATCGTGGCACTGCATTTTGTGTTATCGTGCAGATTTCCCCTCTTGATTTCTTTCTTGCAATCCTTGTATATCTCTTCGGCTTTTTTTTTATTCCGTCCTTTGCAGTCATCTCTCACTTTCATTTTGATGACTCCTGCTTATTTATTTACGCACTCAATTACCCTGTGCTTGGTTGTCAACGTTCCTATCCTCTTCCTCCATTCTGCTATCACGTTTTTGAAGTACAGATACTTTTGCTCTTTAGCCGGCCATTTCTTTTGATACATGTTCCTGAGTGTTCCTTTTTGAACTCATTTTTTCTGCCTTTCTCTGGCTTCAACGGAGGCACTACCCATATGACCTTGCTTTGTCGCCGTTGTGGTTTAACCATGGGTCCCCCATGACAATGGGCCTACCGATCTTTGGTCAGCGTCCAACTCCGACAAAATATCCGATTTGAAGCACAGAATGGAATCTGAGAGCGACAGCCCAGGCACCTTTGCTCCTTTTCTGATTCCTCGAACCATCTCATATTCACTGCAGCCCCAAAGTCTTCGATGTTTCAATATTTCCGCATTCGGCTGGCCCTTAATTCCTAGGTTATCTTGGTGGATGCATGAGTAGGTCTTCCTTCGATTATGTGTACACCAAAGTATTTATACTGCTTGACTACGGGTATAACTTCGTGTTGAATTGATGGCGAGTCATTGCTCATCTCTTCATTAAAGATGATAATTACCGATTTCTCTGTACTAAAATTAGGGCCTAGATACGTCACTTCATTGTCAAACATATTCGCGTGTCTCTGCAAAACTTTTTTATGGTCCGCTGGTATCACACTGTCGTCTGCATACACCAGCCCGGGGACCCCTGTTGCATCCTTTGCCCCTTACGGATGTAAGAAAAACCCTAATTCGCCGTTTTCCAGTCGTCTCCCTATGCCCTAACATAAAGCGTGAACAATGCAAACAGAGGACAGACCTACTTCAGTCCTCGGTGAACTTCCACCCCTTCATTGCATTTCCGGCCTTTTCATACAATTTGTACTCGCTTGTCGCTATAATCTCCCTCAACAGCTCCATGAAATCGTCATATATGCCCTCGTTCCTGAATATGCCCCACAGAAATTTCCTCTCTAAGTTGTCGTAAGCTTCTATAACACCTACGAATGCAATCCATAACGGTTATTCTCAGGTACCAAAAGCTACACGCGCGGAGTTAGTACGAAGATTACATCCTCTAAGCGCATCCGCCTCGACTGAACCCCCCCCCCCCCCATTCTGTAGTTCTTCCATAATATAATTCTTCGCCATTCATTTCGACCGCTCAAATTTTGTGACTCGCATTGTCATTCTATACAGAGAGGATCGAATGCAAGTCAGGACGACCTCACTGCACTTTTTACGAAACTTTGCTTGACGGTCATCGATATCACGCCAACCTGGCATGGCTCACGTGTGTGCGCCGCACTGATTGGACAGATCTATAAAGACAGCTCAGACAATTTTTAGCTGTACGTATCCCGGTGAAATTGTCATCGTGCACACTGCTGACGCTACGATTAGGGACGCCAAGCGATGCGCCTGAGTTGTGTGGTTTATCAGCAAATTATGTTTTTAAGGTGGCCGTGCGCCCACCCGATCAGCGCCCTTTAAGAGGCTCTAAAGAGAAAGGCAGTTCGATCTGTTTTAGTAGATTATGTTTCTGCAATGCTACAAAAGTCGCTCTTACTCTGGGAAGACGCTTGGTAAGCCAGAAAAGACGCAAAAAAGGAATGACGGGCTGCCCCGACGGCGCCTTTACATTTCCGAACCAGCTAACCACACAGTCATGGAGTTTCACGACATCTACTCGGGCCTGCTTAATTTTTCTAAGTGGTCTTATATATCTTCCATAAACCAGCCCAGTTGAGTGACGAAACAGTGAAAGCAAGCCTTGCTATATTGTAGCCCACAGCTAAATCTCCCAACCCATTTATGGAGGCTTTCTTCATAGAAACGCGCCTGCTAGAATTATGGGATGCCGTTTGTTTGAGCGTAGAGATAACTCTTGGGAAGGTCATCCCTTCGCAAATATTGTCACTGAACATGTTAATGAGATTAGCGCGGGCATAGAAAGTGGTGCTCATGAGAACAAGTTGTGCCGCGGGTTCGTCGCGTTTTGAGTCTCTGTTCATGGTCGCGAGAACACCGACATTACTGACAACGCTCGGTGTGCCATTTTCATAAGAGGCGTTGACGAAAGTTTTATCTTCAAAGAGGAGCTGTTTGACCTGATGTCGATGAAAGGAACGACCACTGGGGCCGAGATTTTCTCAGTGCTTGAAAAAAAAAAATCCCACCGACGATTACGACACTCCACGCGAAATTTGAGCGCAGCTATATATGTGCTTTCATTTCGCGATATATTGGCTGGTGCGTACAATATGTCTCGCGTGGCACGTTGCAAATGGAGTGCGGCGCGACTGCATCGCTAATCGAGAGATCACGACAGGCGGCGCCTGGGTGACGCGTGGGCACGATTCAGAGCAACCGCTGCCAACAGACGTCCCAGACGATGATCGATGACCATTTAGTGGCACCGACTTTGAAATGGGGCGGGCACAAATCGTCACCTAGCCTGCTTGAGTGACTCAGGTATGCTACCAATGCTTTTCCTTCTAGCATTCTTGTAGACATATCTTTAATCTTCTCTATCTACCTTGTACCACTGCCTTTGCCTGTAATGGACCCAGTCGCATCAGTCTCCTTCCTGCTTTTTTTCCAGCCAAACTCTAAATGTTTCTTGCTTATCTCGACTGCTGACCGGTTGATACTTCCGTCTACTTTATATCCAAGCGCTTCTGGGAGTTTTACGTTACATATTGTTCTCGGTGGGTGAGTCCCTTCGCATACCATGCGAATGTTCTGAGTGGCCTCCGGATTTTTGCTGCACATTCCTCGTCTAATTGCGGATATTTGTTCCGGTATCTTTCTGCCCTTGTCAACCAGCTCGAGCCTAAAATAGCAAGGCACTTCTTCCCTTCGTGTCGTATAGATTTTCCCTTCTGATTTCTTTTTTTCTCAATCTTGTAATTCTCCATGGTCTTTCTCGTTTGCATTCTTTGCATCCAATTCGGCGCCTCTGTTTCTCTCACTTTCTGATTACTCCTGGTTGTCTATCTACATTTTCAATTACCCTGTACTCGGTTGCCACCTTTCTTGACCTCTTCCTCCATTCCGTGTACACGCTTTTTAGGTACAAATTTATTAAACGATGCGCGCTACTCTGGCGCCTTCTCATGGCCATCGTCGCCGCACTGCGCTTTCCTGTTCACGCTTTCGCCATACCCTCCTCCGCTTTCCGCATCACGGATCCGCTGCACCCTCCTCTCTGCTTTCCTCCTCGCTTCTTTCATCCCTCGCTGCGCGCCGCGTTCGCCTTCATCTATCGCTGTGCTCGTTCGCTCGGTTACGCCGCCACCGACGCTCACTGCATGCAGGAAGGGGCGCTCTAAAACGACGAAGACGAAGGAGCTTTCGTGCAGCGGCCCACACGCAACAGCAATTATCCAATGAGCCGGACTACAGTTCATTCTCATTAAATCAATTTTTCTGTGCACAGGGAAGGTTCCTTTCATACACACGTATTTGTGTGAACCGCGGTCTTCTTTGAAGAGCGCGAGAAAGTCTTCGCTGCACTCGAGAATGACCGAAGCATATCTCGGGCTGAGACCGGTGTATATTCAAAACCAAGTAATTGTTCGCGTTCGTTTATAGTTTGCCGTGACTTCCTAATGCTTGCACAAATGTGTGGTCCACCGTCGACGCAGCTCTCTCGGGATAGATGGTTGGGACGACGACAGCTTGTATGCTGTGAACCTCTTTGATGTATCGGTTTTGAAGCGGTACTTGTACCACCTTGTGCTTTTCTGTTAGCTTAGGAAAAGTGTTTCCAAAGGTGCTCAATACTAGTCGTGTCTCTCTGAATATCTTGAGGCCGAGCTTCTGGGTCACGTCTTCTTGTATCTTTTATACAAGAAGACGTGACCCCGAAGCTCAATCTGAATATGTTTAGAGAGACACGACTAGAACTAAACCTTGGCGGCCTCTATACAGAATCCCTCGGACGTATTTGGTTTTGTCATTGTTGAAGATCCGCGTGCGAAATGTTTGATGATACACAACGCAATCTCTAGCGCGTTGGTTCGTGGACGACGCATCTTCGCATTAAGAAAAAGTGCCAGAAAAAACACACACCGTGCTGTTTCTTACGGTGATGTTGCTGTCGCATAGTCATCTTGTAGTTAAGGTCACACATGCTTGACGCAGGGCTTCCGCGGCAAGAGCATCAGTATAGCTTAACTTGACAATCTATCACTCGGTGACCTCTAGACGTGCAGCGGAAGCACCCGTTGTCTTCTGTGAGCTGTTCTTTCTTTAGAGTAAGATGTATCTCTGCGTCGCAGCTACGCGTTTCATGCTACTAAGTGCGACAGAAGCAACGTTCCGACCTTGCTGCAGATGTGGCATGCAAAACGAATGATATAGGTGTACCGCTAAGTTGCCTGTCGGTGCACATATCTACTGCGGGTCGTTGAGATGATGACTTGCATTGTCATCTGCCTTTCAGATCCACTCGCACAAATAGTAGAAGACCATTGAGCTCAGCGTCTGGCGTATAGCTTCTGGTGAAACTGACGCAGAGGCTCGTGCAGAGTGACTGTCAAAGGATGGTGACCTCAAAATGAGGCTTTATTTTTCTCGTGTGAAATTGAGAATGACGTCTTAAGGAACGTTGAACCTGCTGAAGAATATCGATGAGTGTAGCTGAGAATGTCAGAGTTGGCACATTCAGTGCGCCAAGAAAGCGAATGTGTAGCTGCGTGGCGTCATAAAATCTTCGCAGACCGCGTATTTCGTGGGCTAGCTTCACGTTCGGAAGATGTCGCAGTGCCGGCAGACGGTGCTGAATAATCCTTGTTCGATAGCCAAATCTTCAACAGCGCGATGGCGTCCGCGTAGCGTCTGATTCGGATGTGGGCAAACCCGCGATTGCTACTGCCGTTGCGTCGCCTGCCAGAAAGCTTCCGAGGTAGTAAAATTTGGTGGAAGGCGTCATATGGACGTTGAAGCGAATGGTCTGTTCAAATTGTTTCCAGATGCCTGCCCACTGATTGAAGTCTCCCTTGAATGATGACATACGTAGTTGCGGCACTCGAGATCCCGCGAATCTGCCTGGTCTCGCTTCTAGTGGGCGACGCGACTATGCCGGCTAAGCCTGCGATTGAATGTTTTGTGCTCTCTGAGCGACTCGGCAACGAAGCTCGGCAAACTTGCTAATTGCCTGGCAACTATATTTCGCTGCTACTGCATGCTACTTTTCGATATGTTTCCGGCATATATTCCTCGGCCCGATAATGGCAGCCTATCTAACCGTTTTCGTGGGCCGATCCGGGGATAGTGAAGTCTAAACTTATGTGCCACAGACTTGGTTAATGGCCCTCACCGAGTTAGTGCAGCTACTTAGACGTCAACTACCAGCGACACTTCGATAAACTTGAATAAACGTAACAGTCTAGTTCCCCTGTGCTTTCCCCGGCGTCACTATCAGTATCCTTCGCATGGTTGTAACCGCTCCCTTCAGGTGCCACAACGGCGCGGTCCGCGGGGCCGGTGGTGCAGGCGGACCCGACCCTTCTGCGGCCCGTCCGGGAGGCTCACAAGGCAACCGCTTCGTACCACTGCATCGGTCTGATGATGCCCGTTTACCTGGCCCCTTTGATCTACAATGGTAGCCGGGTGAGTATAGCCAAGACGCCAGGCTCTCCTCATTGCTCTCGTGAGTCGGTCATTGCTCAAGCAGAAATCAGAGTTGCTTTCCAGCTGTGCTCCTTTGTGTTAAAAAAAGGATTACCCGTGCGCCTCACCGTGGAAGATATTCAAGTTTGCGTTAATTGCGGCTATTTTCTATGCTTTCCGCGAAAACTGAATTGTTTGCAGTTTGCGAGCTAATATATAAGCGTAGATGGGATGAGCTTCGTGGACATAACTTGAGCGTTGGGTAGAACACGCAGGCGAGATAACACGCTATATACGTCAGGTATACAGTGCTCCACGTCGACGCTAAGTGACGGAACACCAGCCGACGCCTGCAGAAAAACCGGCGCCAAGATCTGGCACGACCTCGAGTTTTCGGCTTGTTTACTCCCTCATATCTGAAACAGTGCCAACAGGACGACAGCACAACAAAAGCAAAAGCCAACACTCCCATGCGCATGTTGGCGTTTTTTGTATTTATCTCCTGTTTTTTCCTGACTCACGACCAGCGCTCCTGGCTCTCCAACGACCGCCAGCCTTGGCGTCGCCCTGTTGGCCGAAAAGCGTTACACCTTTGTTTCGAGTGGCTTGAAGTCGCTGCACGGGCTCTCCTCTCACGTCGGCGTCCAGGGCAACGGAAGAGGCTGACGTCCTGGCAAAGGTAGCCCACCACGCCACGTATCCGTCAGCTCCACTGTAATGGACTTGGATTATGCAAGGCACACGTTGCAGCGCCACCCACCCTGGATCGGCGCGTCACCAGCGGCCGACGTTAACGCCCCCCCCCCCCCCGGGCCACACCACCCACTTCCCTATTGCGGCCTGACAAGGCAGGAGCGCTCTCTCCTGCTGCGCATCCGGATCGGCCGCTCCTGGACAGCATCCCGGAGGTACAGCAAGTTACTGCAGCTCCATCCCTGGCCTGCTCAGTGCGCAGCGAGACCCAAATATCCGACCATCTGTTTGTTTCTGCCCCGCTTTCTCCAAAGAGAGGCTTCTCTCTATGCATCATAACGATGCTTGGGACTCCTGAGGTCTGGGCACCGCAAATGGTGTTCCCGGTCGGCACCACAGCTCCGCCTTCAGGCACCTCCTCATGTTGCTGGAGGATACGCCCTTATAAAAATTTCTAGCAACATTCTTTAGACACTCTTTAGACTTTTGTTACTAGAACCTACCAACAGTCAATTGAAATCCTACCAGCTGTCTTTATACATCCTAACAACGCTCTAGTAACATCCTAGAAACAATTGGCCACCAACTTCCAATAGAAACATGTTCATAGGATGTCTTTAAACTTCCTACCAATTTCCTATGAACATTTGTCTTTATACAACCTAGTAACATACTTTCAAAAGAGAAATGTTCATATATATTCTGTTAACTTCCCACCAATCCCCTATTAACAAGCTTTCTTTATACACCATATTAACATTCTTTCAAAAGAAAAATTTTCATATATTTTATGTTGACTTCCTACCAATCCCTATTAACAAGCTTTCTTTATACACCGTATTAACATTCTTCCAATTGAACAATGTTTGTAAACGTTCTGCCAACTTCCTATCAATCACCTATTAACATTTGTCTTTAAACACCCCAGTAACATCCTATCAAGAATTGGATGCCATCAAGAATTGGCTACCGTACTTCAATTGAAGCATGTTCATAGATGGTCTGTAAACATTCTACTAACCACCAACCAACACAAGTCCTTAGGCTCTTTAGTAACACTCTGGCAATATTTTACTTCCATGTACTTGTGTACTTGCTACTGAGGTCTTATTATCCCCCTAGTAACATTTGTCCCACATACGACCTAGTAGCATAGTGTAAAAACTTGTCAGTATGCGTGAACATGTTGGTAAAAGGCAGTATGAAACCTTGAAGGTGCATGTACATGGAAAACAAATGCAAGTTTGCACTGAAAGAATTTTATTCACACAAAAATATTTACACAGAATTGTGAGAGTAGTAGTAGAGAAATTAATAAAAATAATAAATGAATAATGACTTAGTTGATTGCGGCATGGCAGCTGTCGCATAGTCTCTAGCAAGCATCGATTATAATGTATTTTTTAGATTCAGAACTGATGTCTGAGAATGTTTGCAGAATGAACCAACCCTGCACAGAAACAAGATGGTCAGTGTTAACATCATGTTCAGGTTAGCATATCACATACACAGAACAGCTTTTTAACAGGGTTCACATGAATCCTAAAATTGTAACAGTCATCCCTGCTTACTTGCAGAGGAGATGGCAAGGATGAGGAACATTTTGCAATGCGTATCTTTTGCTGCGTTGTATTTACTACGTGTTATTAAAATTAGGAAAGTGTCCAAAATGTTTTCTCTACCAATTATCTGCATAAATGAGTTACTCACTCAAAAAGTTAATTGCATGGTTTATTCGTGGTGAAATTTGTAGCGCGCACATCAGACACGGACGCAGAGACGGTGGACACGCGAGCGCTTACTCACAGCTGGTTATTTTTGGAAGGACTGAACGTAACAGCGCCAGCTAGCTGCACCGAGCGTGTGCAAAACGTGTCATCCATATTTATATAAGCAGATTACAGAGCCTGAAGCAGTATTCAAGAATACAAATGCTTTGTCAGTGATAGCAACCAATGGCTGACTGACGCATATTTAAGCACGCCTTATTATATGGAACGCTTCTGTAATTTGACGTGATCGTTTATTTTTACTCGAAAACAAAATATCAGTGTCAAAAAATACCGGTTCACAATGACATTGGTTGAAATGGTTAAACAAGTGCGAATGATTTTCTTTCACATTCGCACTTGTCTAACCAGTGCAACCTATGGCATTGTGAACCGGTTCGCTGAAACATGTAATTGTGAACCATGAAACTATACGCTCAATATTTTACTATCTCTCACTAAGTGCAGCCAGAGTAGGAAAGAGCAAAGAATGATTTTAATATCAGACAATATTTAACACATTAAGTCATTGCGAACGCTGTGAAAACGAAGTATTCGCACGCTTCTTGTTTATAAAGCAACTTCAAGCGAACCGCATGACGCGGGGCAGCTGGAAAATGTAAGACAATCGTTCTTAAAACATTTCACGTCGTTACAGTTCGCGCTATAATAACCTGCCAAAATGCGGCGTAAGAAACAGAAATCAAATAACATCAAAATAATATGTGTATGAAAAATGATGGCAAAGAACATACCTTTTATTAGAGTTTGGAGATAGAGAAAACTTTGGCATATAGCAGTCTTGAGGAAGAGCTGTTCGCTATTTGCGCAGTTTAAAACACGGACAGTGCCAATATTAAATCACTTCACACGACACTGCATCGCAGCTGGCAGAAAAGTTCCAGAAACGCTCACATCACGGAACGAAGAAAGCACCGTGGGCTTCGAAAACACCTTGCTGGTTGGCTTGCATCGATCAATTAGCCACAACACAGCATAAGAATAAATAGAAGCAAAAATAGCTAGATTTCTGCTACAATACGCCACGAAACCTACATCGCTCCGACCGTGCCATGCAGGTGTCGCAAAGCAACTGATGGCGATTGCGATGGTCTCCCTCTTTGCCTCGACTCGGCCAACTGTCAAATTTGTGCGCATGCGCGGGAGTGGCATGGAACATTCTTTCCATCCACCTGCTTCGCCTTGACCACACGGAACTAAAGCCCCTCTTTAAGCCGAAACATGCCCCCCCTCACCCACTACCTTGCGATGGTTGACTCACACCTAGACATTCTTCGCCTCTCGGTGAAAGCTGTGGCCGGCCTTTTTGTACGCACCCCTTTCTGGGAACTACACCTAGAAGGAGGAATCTCCCTCGTGGCCAAGGTTGAAAAAAAAAACTGACCGGACAGCCGGCTCGATTTTGTTGGGCATTTAGGGGCTGCTGTTACGTTTCGCCTACGACGCGCGGTTTAGCCGGCGCGACTGCAACAAAGCGGCAGACATTTTGGCCCGTTCGGCGTCGCCGCTACGCTCCCCGCCAAGCGCGTCCAGGCATGTTCCGATGCCACGTGTCTTCATGTGCGTGTGTGAGTGTATGTGCCATTGTGCCCGACCGGCGGCGATACGACAGCAGGGGTCACCTTCTCCTCCCAGCCATTGTGCCCGACCGGAGGCGATACGACAGTAGGAGTCACCTTCTCCTCCCAGCCATTGTGCCCGACCGGAGGCGATACGACAGTAGGAGTCACCTTCTCCTCCCAGCCATTGTGCCCGACCGGAGGCGATACGACAGTAGGAGTCACCTTCTCCTCCCAGCCATTGTGCCCGACCGGCGGCGATACGACAGTAGGAGTTACCTTCTCCTCTTTGTGCCCGACCGGCGGCGCCACGACAGTATGCGTCACCTTATCTCATTGTACAATCACGTGCTCGTCTATTGAGGGGTTCCTTCTTGCCCTCAACTGCGAGAGTATAAAAACAGCTGCCCCCGGACGCCAAAAGGAGGGCTCCGATTTCTTCTGTTGAGTAAAGTGCTCTCCCGTCTCTCTACTTCGGTCAACCTGACCGCCAACTCTTTGCGATGTTAAAATAAACAAGTTGTTTTGTTGTTACCAGTCGACTCATGCTTTGCCGGGACCTTCGGATGCTTCCAGTTGTACCCCAGGCCGCCAGGCCAACGCTACCCTTGGGGCTTGCGACCCAGGTGCAACCACGGGCGTCAGTGCCGAGTTCCCAACAGGTCGTACCATCAGTCCGACCACAACACTGCATAGTTTTATCTTTCGAGACAATTATTGTTCTGAAAACCAACTATTTCTCGAAATGTGATAAACATTGTAAAATAAAATCATATTGGGTATATTATGTGTTTATTCTATTTTGCGCAAGAGCATCCTTTAGCACTTGCTGCTTTCGAAGACAAAACTTCGCTCTCTGGCGCCCAACGGTGAAGCACATTGTAGTACTATTTTTATAGTCAAATACATGTCCAAAGCGTGGCGGCTATGACGTTAGCAGTTTTCAGACGCGCGAAGCACGGCAAAAGCATGGCCTTTGATATCGTGGCTCTTGGTATACGGAATGCCATTATTACAGATGTCATGATGACCCCTTGTCGGAGCTCAAAATTTTGTCGCCGTGTTGTGAAGCAAGATCACTGAATATTAAGAGTGCATAATTATTTCTTTTCAATCTGTTTTCACACACAGCAAGCTACCATCGCCATAAAGCACATCAACTGACATAGTTACTTTGCCTTCACTTTGATGCAATGACCTATTTCCTTTAATGTGCAGAGGCCGTCGGTAGGAGGCAGGGACGAAAGCGTGTGAATGGGAACGCGTAGAAAGCTACATTTTTTTATACAGTAAGGGTAATTTAATTATTTTTTCACAGAAAGGTGTTACTTGCACAAAGTTCAGCTTTTCTTTCTATTCGACGTGTGCGCTTCTCAGGTCAATACTCGCTCTCACTCAGCAGCAGCTGTATTTTGCAGCCTTTTGGACATTTGAGCGGCAACGTTCCAGCGCCGTGTTACCCTGAGTTTCGGCTCTTTTTCTTCTTTTTAACAAATATCGTGACGCTACTATGCTGACACGTTCCAGCTTAGGGCGTACTATTTATATCGCAGAATTCACTGACCTGATTATTTCGTTGCAAAGCTAATTGGTGGCATTGCAATAGCAGTGCGTGGTAAGGGCAAATTTACGCTCGAGCCCCACGCCACACCACCCGCCTGCCCGCACGCATGTGGTCGGGTGAAAATTTGCACATTTCGTAGACTGGTACACACAATTCGGTTTACACTGCATGTGCGAGCCCAGTGAATGCCAAAATTTGTGAACCAGTGGGCGAAATGTACAGTTTTTGGCACGACCGCACGCGTCACGGCTCAAGCATAAATCGGCCTTTAATTAACCAGCCCCAAGGTCGGGATAAAGCTCTGCAACTGGTGCGCGGCCTGCATAGTAGTCCGCTATCACACCGGTCAGGTGGTGCAGCGAAAGCATTTTTTCTCGGAGTGTGCTGACGTCACCGCACGCTCACGTAGTCCAGTAGAACCTTTAAAAATATTAGTTCTAACAGTTTACGAACATATTTCTTTAAACACTTTAGTAGCACTCCGTCAACAATTGGCTACCGACTTGGATTGGTATTATTATTTAAAACGAAGAGCTTGACTCCCGAGTATATCATATATCGGCATTAATGTGTGTTAGAAAAATTTATCAAAAACTTTCAAGTTACTTCCCATTCTAAATATTTTTCGGCAAATAGTACGAGCTGTGGACGTACTGGATACATGTCCTTCAAACAAAAAAGAATATAGTTCGGTGATGTATAGTAAAACATTCTTTACACAAAAGTAACGAGCCTTTTTTCGCAGTACTAAAGTGGTTATAGAGACAAAAGCTAGAAAAATACATGTTGATGGGGACCTTAAAATATTCTGCCACTAAAGTAACAATGAAGTCTTTTACGGTGTATTAAAAATATTCTTTATACAAAAGTAAGAAGGAAGTCTATTACGGGGTACTTAAAACATTCTTTATACAAAAGTAAGAAGGAAGTCTGTTAACTGTGTATTGAAAATATTCTTTATACAAAAGTAAGAAGGAAGTCTTTTAACGGTGTACTTAAAACATTATTTATACGAAAGTAAGAAGAAAGTCTGTTAACAGTGTATTGAATGTATTCTTTATACAAAAGTAAGAAGGAAGTCTTTTAACGGTGTATTTAAAATATTCTTTATACAAAAGTCAGAAGAAAGTCTTTTAACGGTGTATTTAAAACATTCTTTATACAAAAGTCAGAAGAAAGTCTTTTAACGGTGTATTGAAAATATTCTTTATACTAAAGTAAGAAGGAAGTCTTTTGACTGTGTATGAACAAAGGTTACTAGAATGTAAATGTAAATAGACTGTCAATAAAGTAAATAGAAAGTTGGTAGGAGTTCTAAAGAATGTTAACGTTCATTTTTATAAGGGCGGGGCTGTCGCGTAATTTGTGAATGCACCGCCTGGCTGCCGTTGACAGCCAAGGGCTCTGTGACCGCCTCGACCTTCTCTCTTTCTCTCGTTTCTTCTTTATGTCACCCTTCCCCTTCCCCGAGGCGCTGAGCTGTGCTCCCTAAAAAAGTTGCAGAAAAGAGCGTCTCTTCCTCCTCAGAATCACTCTCTCCATATGCATAAAAAGTTGGCAGTTTCGACCGAAGGTCGAAGTATTGACAGCGACAGCAAGGCTTACCGTTGAACTCCTCGGACGGTGTTCTAACTATACGAGGACGCGACTTGATTTGAAACAGCACACAAGGCAACTTCAGCGCAGGAGGAACAGCGTCCTGGCAGACATGCCGGGTGCCTGAGAACGCTATAACGTCATGGGCGCCGCCAGTGTGGCGTCGCACCTCGGCGCTGCACGAGACCGGATGAGAACGACCATGGGTCACCAGCGGCAGTGTCCGGTGAAATATTAGATGCGTAAAGAGCACTGGCTCGGGTGCCAGGGAAACTGCGTCGCTTTAAGAATGTGAGCCCAAATATTGTTTCGCGTGTTCTGACGGTTTAGGATGAATGACATACAGTGCGAATGAGATGTCTTGTGACTGTTCTTTGTCCTCGGCAATTGACGAAATTCTGACGAATAATACAGCAAAGACCATAAAGCGCCTGGTTAAAGCAACTTTGGTGTTTGACTAAATATATCCACCTAGCATATCGAAGAAACCGTATAAAACACCACAACGACGCCCACACCAACGCCGCCGCCGATGACGACGACTGCGAAAATTGCTATCGCAATAACGTGTCGGTTTTCAGCCAGCACCTGTCCTGTGTACTCTTCCCCGTGTTTTCGTCCTGTTTGCGTTGTTTCTAACATGGACGTTAATCATCTCGCCATACTGGGAACTATAGCCATACTTTCCCCATTATTCACTCGCTGTGCGTCGGATAGAACACTCATTTGCCCTTCCTTCTTTTCTGCATAAGCTTTTTCTAGGCATGCCCAATAAATGGAACGGCAAATAAAAAAATATGTGTTACATATGTTTGTGGATGTATCGTAAGTGCAGCTTCTGTCGCAAGAAACGATCGACCACGAATACGAAAACACCAGCTGATGCCGAATAACGAAACGCTGAATGGTTCGGCCCATATAGCTAGTGGCTCGGTGCGGCGCGGCGCGCGCTCAGGTGGTGGGATGGCAGACGAGCGTTGGTGAAAATTTAGGGGGAACCTGAAAATTTGTACGAACGCTCAAAGTGCCGGCTTGCCGTCACGGTATCGGCGATGCATGCGCGACCCACGTATGGTGGTTCGGAAGGCCTCCATTTTTTATAGAGACGTTATACAGACGTGCAGTGTCACTCGGCTGCAAAAAACTAGGAAGCCAAGGAGGCGCACCCTCTCGCTCTGCTCAATGGGCTCTGCTGGCTCGTTCACACTGGAATATTCGGCGCCTAGGGCGACGCGGAATCGTCTGCCGCCGGAATGCCGCGTCGTTCACGTTGCACACTTCCCGCCCTGTTCCTCAAGTCATCCTTCACGACGCGTTTGTGGTTCATTTGGAGCTCGTTTCAGACGACCGGGTAGTATTCTCACACCATTAATATCCCCGCTTTCGGGGCAGTCGACACAGCCTATTAAGGCGACTGTGATGGTACGTGGTGATAACTTTATTGCACACAGTGGAGTTGCGGACGCGCAGGTCCTTGGGCCCCCGCACGGTCCCACTGCACTCAAACGTTCATATCCCGGAGGCACATGACGCTGGCAGCCCGGCCTGTGGCGATGGCTTGCTTGGCCGGGTCCTCGAAGCGCAGTAGGGTCTCCCAAGCCTCCCAAGTAGTAAAGGGCTACAGGCCCCGCGAGGGAGGATCCGCCGGGCAGGCGAAAAGGATGTGATAGAGAGTGGCTTTGGGGTGGTGGCAGAGGGTACAGGAGGGGTCGGTGTGGACGTGGTGATAGCGCGAGCGTATATAAGGGGAGGGTAAGGTGCGTGTTTGGAGCCGCCTCCAAAGTGTCTAGTGACACTTCGAGCTCGAGCGTGGTCGCCGCCACTTGTAGAGGTACCGCGAGAAATGACGCAGTTTCTGCCTGCACGTTCTGTTTGGCACGCGTGGAGAAATTTTCGGTGACGGCGGTGGCAGAAATCGCTCTGAACCATATCGACGCGGAGGGGGCCTTTTCGACGATATGCGCCACCACGGACACGGATTCCACGTCCATACAGAGGCCGAATGTACCAGTGCGAACACAGCCATGCAGCGGAGTCGGGGCAGAGTTCCGTCTTCAACTGCTGTTTTGAGCGTTTGGTGCACGAAAGCTATAACAGGTTGTCCCACTGGCAAAGATTAAAAATATGCAAATGCCACATAGCTGGAGAAAGCCGAGGTAACGTTGCTTGCCGTAACTTGGAGATACTGAAATTATATGTTGCATTCCGCCAAATTACATAATTAATCTTAATTAATAAATCGAAATCGCAAATATTATAATTAGATCAAAGTGTTAATGAGTAAAAATGATAACCATTCCGCTGTGTGAAGATGGAATGGTAGCGAAAACTGACGACAGTCAAAGCTCTCCAACGAAAATCAAAGCGCTTTCGCTGCCATTCCGTCTTCACAGAGAGGAATGGCTGTCATTTGTTCGTTCAGCATCGCGGGAACCTTCTTCGTCAGTGTTCGTATCGAGCCGGTGCCGTTTACACTCTCGTTGCTGTTCCATACGGCGCTCCTCGCACGCATGTTGTTCTTCGGTTGCACGAACTATACCTGACCGCCCCATCGATAACGCAGCTGTTTTGAGCGCCGATACCTCTCCTGCTTATATACTGCGATAACCTTGACGTCACGCTATTGTTCACGGCGAGCGTTCAAATCTGTAGCGCATTTTGACATCTGCGCCGCCGCACTGCATGCACCCGTATGGGTTTGTTAGAAATCACTAAGTCCGGTTCTGTTGCCGGACGCCAAAGAAACTACGGAAGGTTAGTCATATACAGCTTTCGCTGTAATTGTAGAGTAATACAAAAACTCCCGATATAGCTTTCTTTGGCTCAATATGTGCTACATAAAAGCTTTTCTGAGCGAGAAGGAAGCCCGCAAAATACAGGCAGAATCGCCGCGCAACTGGCCGCACTAGGCGCTTTTCGTGTATTCACGGGCGTCTTTTTCGAGGATGAACCATGGTGAACTGCAGCATTTGGCCTTCAAATTCAGCTGCCCAGCGCACTAAGCATATCACAAAAAAACGTTTGATGCCATTCTCAGGAAACGAGGGGGTCTCTGCGGCGCGTTAATGCATCCATTGCTTTAGCACAATTGACCCTAAAATGCGGTCTGGAACGTCTGATAGAAGGGTGCACAAAATTAGTGGGCAAAACAAAGCTACGTAGTCTTGAGCTGCTGTGTTGACATTCGCAAGATAATTTTCATTGAACTTAATCACTTCCATCGTGACACATCTCGTCTCTGCATGTTGGTCGTCTCACCGAAACCTTTTCTTTATTTGCTCATGCGGTGGGTAGCGAGCACATCTTCTGGGCGAGGTTCGTCCAGGGATGAGAGTTAGCGCTATAAAAACAGGCGACAACCTTTGCTTAGATTACGGTTTTCCGTATACTTCGTTCTGTAAGTAAGCGCATTCAACTAAAACATTGAAAACGTAAGCATTCAAAACTAAAGCAAGAAAGTTGAGAAGTTCAGGCTGGCTGGTACTTGACCAAACAAGTAGCTGGAGCATAAACACACTAGGAAAAAGAAGAGGTGGGGAGGGGGAATGGTAGACGTACAAATGCGCAATAAATGCTCATAAACGCTCTGCTTTTTCTCTTTCTATAACATTTTTTTTTATTTCTACGCTGATGCGGTGATGTCTTCCGAGTGGTCTCCGGCGGTAGTCTAAAAGTGCGTTTAACAGAAATAGCCCTATCGCTAACCTAAAGAAACAAATATTTTTACATTAGAAAGTGGTAATGAGATTTACTTGCAATAATAAATTTTAAAACACACTTGACGGTTGCGAAACATGATAGAACATAGTGTAAGTAATGTTTGACATAAACCGCTTATAACTGAAAAAATCAGATTTTTCTGGCGGGGAAAAGATTAATATATGAAGCCCAGCGGGTCCAGACTTGTGGGCGCAATTTAAAATTTGTTTCCAACTACAATGCCACTTAGCCGACGCAAAATAGTGTGAATTAGGATCGTGCTTCATTTCAAAAGCTGCGTAGACTAGGTTACTCGCTCGGCTCTGTGCTTTATGAGTGAGTAACGAGATCTTTCCCCTGCCCGCGAGTGCTGTGGTTATATGAAAATTCTTTAATTATAAAAAATAAGCGAAATTCAGGGATTTTACAAGACAAAAGACCACCATACGATTATGAGGCACGTCGTAATGGAAGACTCCAGCTTCATTTTTTTTTACCACCTGTAGTTCTTTAACGTGCACCTAATTTAAGTACGCGCGAGCGTTCTCGCATTTCGGCACCGTCGAGATACGGCCGCTGCAGTCGGGGGCGGGGAGGGGTCAAATCAGCGAAACTCGAGCTTATCAAAGCAAGACGCCATGGCCAATGGAATACATGCCACATCGGGTGGTGATACAGATGATACATTAAATATACAACGTTTGTCATCTTCCTAAAGCTGTCATTTATAGAACTAAACTAGAAATAACGCAGACGGTAGTTGGAGAGCGCGCGCTTCGCGAGACGCAGTCAGAGCGCAATATATATATATATATATATATATATATATATTGTCAGAATTGGGGGCTCAATCCCATCGCTCGTAACCCGTTGTCAAGATTGGAGTCGGGCACGAATTAGAAGGTAGCTGGCCCATGCCGTCGTCCAACTTATCCACGCTGAGGACGTTGATGAAGGGAAGGACCGATGACTGCTTCTCGTCAAGAACGAGGAAAATGGGTTTATTTACAGTATCTACATGCAGTTCATCAGTCTAGCATGACTACGAGAGAAAAGTACATCAGTCTAACATGACTGCTTGAGAAGGTGCCCTGAGCAGCCTCACAAGAGCGGTTTATAAACACACGGTACTTCCCCGATACCCAGGTGACGGGAACGGCTGTCCAGTCATCGTAAACAAGTCGCCTCTCTGCGGGACGGTTTACACACACACACACTCGCACACACACACTTCCTTGCGCGAGGTTCACGGTCCCCAACCGAGGTCAGCCGGACTTCGTAGAACTCGGGGCTTGTGTCAGGAAAGCTGCCTGTTATTCCCTGAGCTGACCCCCGCAGCGCGGCCGGTAGCCCATTGTCTTGCGTCTCGAACGGCGCGTGGGAAGGGGCCTCGGTAGACGTTCCCGCGGGCACTCTCCCGCTCGTGGCAGACCAGGTTTGCGGTGGCGGGCTCAGTAACAATAGTTGGTCCGCCGAGCGCGTTTAGTCACAATGGCGACGAGGCTAGAGCGTAACGGTGGCGTTCCAAGAAAAGGTTGCCTGCGCTGTCGCAACTGGCTGGCAAAACTTGCATCTCAGCGGGCCGCTCTTTATATATATATATATATATATATATATATATATATATATATTTATATATATATATATCGTTTGACGAATCTGTCACATTGTTTTTCTTTTTTCCTTCTTATTTGACTATGCCGCGACACGAAACCGAGCACGAACGCATTTTCTTCGGCGCCTCGCACTTGCACCCCGCAGGTAAGCCTGTGCCTGTACTCGGTGCTGCTGCCCCTGTGCTGGTGGCTGACGTCATCGATGCCCCGCTGCGTGGCCGCCCTCGCGCCCGTGCTCACCCTGCCGGCGCTGCAGATCATGAGCCCGGACGACACGGCCGCGTGCTTCTTCCAGGTATACGTAGTACTACGCACCGGCCGCGCTCTCGTCTTATCGGAACCACCGTCGCCAACGGCGCCGTAGTTACGCGATTAAATAACGCTTGGTGGCTACGGTATGCTCGTGACCCAGCTTTCCTGAATTTCCCGCAAACAGCGCAATAATTATTTTTTAAAATTTTCATTGTGAGATTTTACGTGCCAAAGCCGCGATCTGAGTATGAGGCACGCCGTAGCGTGGGACTCTGGATTAATTTTCAACACGCGGGCTTCTCTAATGTGCCCCCAATACACGGGAGACGAGCGTTTTTGCATTTCCAATAACCACATCAATGCCTTGGAGCCCACGGGCCATTGTTTTATCTATCTATCTATCTATCTATCTATCTATCTATCTATCTATCTATCTATCTATCTATCTATCTATCTATCTATCTATCTATCTATCTATCTATCTATCTATCTATCTATCTATCTATCTATCTATCTATCTATCTATCTATCTATCTATCTATCTATCTATCTATCTATCTTCTACCTAAATTCTGCGATCTTATACAATATCTTAGCAGCGTGGTACACGATTAAGTACACAAAACAGAATCAATACAAAAAGGGGAAAACTCAACAGTTTCTTCACGGCGCTCAAAAAAAAACAAAAAAACACTATCCACAAAAACAAGCCCAAGCAACGTTAGTGCAGCGGTTTTCAAGTCACGCAGTCAAACGTGATACCACATACAATCCCAACAAGCCCAATATGCTTTTCTTCATATACGTTTCGAAAACTGATAGAGTCCTGTGTTAGTTTAATCGGCCAGCTTATTCCAATCTATTATGGTTCTGGGAAGAAAGGAATACTTGAAGCAGTATACACGAGTAGTAACTGCAGTTACAGCTATTGAATGTCTGTGTCTGGTGGCGTAACATGTTGTATAGGTGCAAAGATGAGACGTGTCGATGTTGTAGTGACCATTTATTAGCAGGAAAAAGAATTTTGAACGACATACGATTTCTATCAGTTATAGAGGGCAGACTGCTTCGAGATAAGAGGTTAGTAAGTGAAATACGCCCATATGTATTGTAGACGAATCGAACTGCTTTCTTTTTTTTTTGTGTAAGATTTCTAGCCTTCCAATATCGCAATTAGTGAACGGGTCCCATATTATTACCGCGTATTCTAAAACGGACCGGACGAGTGTTTTGTATGCCAACAGACATACCATTGGTGTCCGTCCGTCGGTCCCATGAGTTTGAACCAGGGCTTGAACCGGAGTTTGAACTGCCCGTCCGTCTATCTGTCGCGCCTGTCTATCTGTCGCGCCTGTCTATGATCATGCCTCGACACCGCGACATTTGCCCCACAGACGAACTCCCTCGAGGTGGTCGCCTTTCTAGCCCTGGTTACGGCGGGCCACTCCAGCAGTGGCAGCATACTGCAGAGGTTGGGCTACCTGCTCTGCAGCAAGTACGGCCTGCAGGTGCGTCAAAAGTACGCTTGCAGACTATAGACAGTGCACCTTCAACAATACGGCGTCGACAAGCAGCGCCTGGTACTTCTCACTTTGGCCTTATAACTGGAGTAGAGCAGGGGAACGTGTATATGAACATTGGTTTGTATGGTGGCCTGCCATCTTATGCATTACACAGTTTTCAAGCTCCGGGAAGCAAACGAAACATTGGGCGCGGGGCAGTTGCATGCCTCCGAATTGCGTGCTTAGTAGGCAACGCTGTGGAAGCTGTGCGCAAGCATAGTGCTTTCATAGAAGTCTCTCTGGCACTTGGGTGCTACGTGTGCCAGCAGCGTTCCCCCCAAACTTCAGGCCGGCCCTGTAGTTAACGCCGATTTATTCATAGTATACCCCTTTGCCGACATCGAAATGACGGGAAAGCGACGTAATAGGGAGTTCCACGTGGTTTCACGCGTGCCACATAATGTGGCTCTATCCGCGGGTTGCACGACGCTGTATAAGAGGTTTGAGATAGAACGCAGGTTTTAATCGTGCTAACTGTAGGGCGCCGTGGCTGATTCGATAACTTCGGTGCATCCCCTTCTATACCGGGTGTTTCTCTTCAGATCATGCAGAAATTTTAAAACGGTGCCTGTGGCATATATCACAATGCTAGTCATTGAGGTGTGGATTACTCAAAGCAGCACACATTAATCGCACGAGATATCTAAAACCATATTTAACTAATTGCCAAAATACACTAGTCAACTTTTTAATGAAGTACTGTACGGAATAGATTGCAATTTACGGATTGTAGCCGGCAATTCCACAGAACGTATCCACTTGGAGCGAATTTTCGGGAATAAACCAGTTTTGAGACATTCTTTGCCAAAGCGTGCGACGAAATGCAGGAGCGTTTCAGTCACTCAAGCGCTTCAATGCTCAGGAAGGCGGTTGTAGAAAAGGCAACTAGAACGATAGTGCACGTTTTCACCTCAACTTTTGCGTCGCATGTCTCGAAACCCGTGCGATCCTTAGAATTCGTTCCAGGTGTAGATGCCTATTCAAACTCACCGCCTACAATTCACAAATTCCAATATGCGCCCGTTAAGTAATTAAATAACAGAAATGTTAATTAGTGAATTTTTTAAAAAATCATCGATTACGAATTTCGATCTCTCGTGCAAATAATGTCCGCAGCTTCGAGTAAGTCAAGCTCAAGAACAACAACATCACGCTGTCTGCCACAGGCAATTGTATATTAAAAAAAAACTCTGTGTCACCTTGTGAAATGCAGCGTTTCCGAATATCGCAAACTACGCCTATACGCCTGCTGTGTATATCATTACATCTACATGAATTCGCGATGTGTGACGCCGTCCACGCGCAGGCGCGCGCGCTGTACCTCTACCTGACGTGCATGACGTACGTGCTGGCCATCTTCATGCCCAAGAGCCTGGTGGCCGTCCTGCTCGTGCTGACCGTCGACAAAGTGCTCAGCTGCGTCCACGAGAGCGAGCTCGACCGGACGCTCATCGAGGAGCGCGTCTCGCAGTGAGCGAGTCCCACAGTGTTGCACACCGGTGGACACGCGCTACGTTACATAACGAATGCGCTCGCCGTGTCAGTCGTTACACGGGGTCACTGACTCCCCCAGGATAACTCCAATTATCCGCAGTCCTGCGCCGATCGAAGCCGTTGCATGCCTCCGAATTGCGTGCTTAGCAGGCAACGCTGTGGAAGCTGTACGCAAGCATAGTTCATAGTTCATAGAAGTCTCGCTCCTTGCGATTCGCAGTGCAGTTGTACTTCTTCTTTTTTTAGCGTGGGACTCTTTCTAGAATATGACTATACGTCATCGTCGTCATCATCATCATCATCATCATCATCAGCCTGGTTACGCCCACTGCAGGGCAAAGGCCTCTCCCATACTTCTCCAACAACCCCGGTCATGTACTAATTGTGGCCATGCCGTCCCTGCAAACTTCTTAATCTCATCCGCCCACCTGACTTTCTGCCGCCCCCTGCTACGCTTCCCTTCCCTTGGGATCCAGTCCGTAACCCTTAGTGACCATCGGTTATCTTCCCTCCTCATTACATGTCCTGCCCATGCCCATTTCTTTTTCTTGATTTCAACTAAGATGTCATTAACTCGCGTTTGTTCCCTCACCCAATCTGCTCTTTTCTTATCCCTTAACGTTACACCTATCATTCTTCTTTCCATAGCTCGTTGCGTCGCCCTCAATTTGAGTAGAACCCTTTTCGTAAGCCTCCAGGTTTCTGCCCCGTAGGTGAGCACTGGTAAGACACAGCTATTATACACTTTTCTCTTGAGGGATAATGGCAACCTGCTGTTCATGATCTGAGAATGCCTGCCAAACGCACCCCAGCCCATTCTTATTCTTCTGATTATTTCTGTCTCATGATCTGGATCCGCCGTCACTACCTGCCCTAAGTAGATGTATTCCCTTACGACTTCCAGTGCCTCGCTGCCTATTGTAAATTGCTGTTCTCTTCCGAGACTGCTAAGCATTACTTCAGTTTTCTGCAGATTAATTTTTAGACCCACTCTTCTGCTTTGCCTCTCCAGGTCAGTGAGCATGCATTGCAATTGCTCCCCTGAGTTACTAAGCAAGGCAATATCATCAGCGAATCGCAAGTTACTAAGGTATTCTCCATTAACTTTTATCCCCAATTCTTCCCAATCCAGGTCTCTGAATACCTCCTGTAAACACGCGGTGAATAGCATTGGAGATATCGTATCTCCCTGCCTGACGCCTTTCTTTATTGGAATTTTGTTGCTTGCTTTATGGAGGACTACGGTGGGTGTGGAGCCGCTATAGATATCTTTCAGTATTTTTACATACGGCTCGTCTACACCCTGATTCCGTACGGTGTCTGTCATGTGACCGTATACGTCACATGACAGATAAAACTCTCTCGTTATTTGATACCAATCTTTTATCCTTCCCCAATGCAGGTTATTCAACCAGAGATGTCCTTTCGTTAACCTCCGTGTCTTTCCATTGCTTTCATCTCTCTGTTGTGGATGTAAGGTTACGCAAAATCACGTGCCACTTGCGCGCCTTTGTGCTACCGGTACGCGAAGTACTACGTTAGAGCCGCGAGCGCGAGCCGTGGGCTGTCGCGACGCGTCACTCCGCTCTTTTGGTGGCGGTGTCAGATCTGCGCCGCCTTCCGTCATGTACGTCATATTTATGATTACGTCATATATTGCGACACAAGGTTATGAGAACTAATGTTACATCAAAATGACATGACGCATACGCATATATTTATTTCATACGTGTTGCACAATCGTTCGGCTGCCAATGGGAGAAGATGGTCTTCGCCTTCAAACAATTACAAGTTTATTGTTCAACATCTACCCAAAACTCCAATCAAAGTTACCACAATGTCCACCATGGCATCTGGAGACGCCGCCGGCTTCGACTGAACGTTGCATACACGAACACAATCTTCTTTTTTACGCAATGGCCAGACCACAAATTCCCTGGGGCCCGGTGGAACCTTTAGAGAACACGTTGCTCGAGTGTCCAGCTTACAGAGACGAGCGACATCGATATAAAATGAGAATGGAAAATCTCGACCAAGGCCCCTCGACATTGACACGTATGCTAGGGCCCTGGTTTTGCCCATCAGAGCAGAGCAAAGCCCTGGACTTCTTGCTTTTTATATATTGAGCCAATTGGTTTGGTGTCTAAACTATGACTCAAAGTGTCCAATGCGACACTTACCTTACTGCTGATAACATCACACGACCTGCACTTTCTTTTTTCTTCTGTCCACCTTTTTCCGGGGTCTTTTTTTTTCTCTTTCGTCCCATTCCCTGCACGGTAGCATGTAGGCGAAAATACGTTGGCTAAACACTCTGTATTCTCTATAAAGAGCTTTGCCTCTCTTTACCTTCTCAGCATTGCCTGCTGTGTATGAGACTTACAGTTCACTGACAACCTCGACTGCGTTTCTCTTTCCTTATAGCGCCAAATCTGTAAATTTCAAACAGAAATTCGTCTGCCCGCATTTGATGCTTCCAATCACACAACCGCGTTTCTATATATCCTAACACTACGTCTTTTATTTTCATTTCTGTGGCTCTTCGAATTGTCATTACAGCTTCCTGTCAAGGTTTCTTTGTTTTTATTTTCTGTATTTTATTCTGGTGTGCTTCCACTTATGCCATGTCACGCAAAGATGCTACAGCGAAAGCGGGGCGCAGTATATTTAGTGTCATCGGAGAATCAGCTCGACGTTCGATGAATCGCTTCGTGGGACCTGTGGTTCTTTGCTATAGCTCTCTCGGGTATGGCTTAATAGTACAGCACCGAACGCGCAATGTCTAAATATTGATTCGCCTCCCACGTGCGTAAACTTGACTTTTCGTCCAGTTGCGTTTTCGTTCTTTATTACTATTATTTTTCATTTGAATGAAAAAGTAACGCTTAGGTTTCTCCCTGGCAAATTAGTTCTGCAGAATCCCGCAAGTTAGAGGCAGGTTCATGAAAGGAAAAAAAAATTTCGTCCGCCCCATTGTAGCACTACACCCCCTTTTTCATGAACTATCTCCACTGTTCAGGATGCCGCAGAACTGATTAACTATATTCAGTGGCCTCGTCCTTCGAGATGTCGAATAATTCGCCCTCGCTCGGCGATGCGCAAGCCTCCTGGTTAGCTCAGACGGTAGAGCGACCGCCCGGAAAGGCACTAGTCCCGGGTTCGATCCCCTGACCAGGATGAATTTTTCTTCAACTGCGAGGCTTTCTTTTGAGATATACGTACCGGTTTCCTTTGTCGCTTCGTGATACCGTCGCGTGGATGACATTTTTCTTTCTGAAGCTGAGGACTATGCTTTCCCTGGGCTTCCTTGTATGTTTGCTGAGTGGTCGTAACTAACGAAGAAAAAAAAAATAGAGCCCCTCAGTTTCCTTTATTTTTCTCGCTCAGGGGCTGTCCAGGAGTTCAAAGTGTCCCTGTGTTGATGTAGGATAATGTAACTACTCCACTCCAACTCTATTCCATTTCGTGCCTCGTCAGTGGTCCGAGCTGGGCTCCACTTGCGTTGTCACTGCGATCGGCAGGCCGGGAGCGGTGAATCATAGGGAAGTCGCAGAATCAAGCGAGACGAATAGCTACATCACACCGGCCGTTGCTTATATATAGCCTAGAGACTACCCGAACGGTCTCTGCGCCCGTATGCTTGATTGTATTATATGGGTCGATTCATTCTTAAACCGGTACGCCGTGTTTTCTAAGTCGTGAATACAGGGATGGAGCGTATTAGTTATTATTATTTGGTGTTATTTCAATTTTATGCCAAACTCATAATTCTTTCTTTTCATCGTGGGCACTGCAGTTACCGCGTAGGCACTGTTACGCTCGAGGTGGCTTTGAAGCTTAGCACGACGTCGACAAGTTAGCGTCCATTAAACGTCAACCCGGTACTAGACCATACTGCATGGCCGAAACTTGTTGGATAACAAAGCAACGTGATATGAAGCTAAGGACCGGCTGCGAAACTGATGGTGAAACGGAAACTGATATCGATTGAACCGAAACATTGTATATATACGGGCCGCAGCTCAAACTGACAAACGCTGGAAGACGCTTGTGGTTGTTGCTCTGTTGGACGCCAAAGTGGGCGCCAAAGAAGAAGAAAAACGCGATCGAAGGCAGCAGGGGATTGTGGAATTAAGAGGAAATCGGGAAATTTCGATGCCTGAAGTTGCGCTTCGATTGGCGAAGGACGGGAGTATTGCAGACCTTGGAGCAAGCCGTCATCCTGCAGTATAGACACGAATCGTCTGATGCACATGAGGGTGGCGATGGCAATTATTAACGCGATAGCGTTAAGGAGCTCGTGTCGCAGAAAAGCCGGTGTCGTCGGCGTCGGTGTCGGTGTCGGCGTCGGCGTCCGCGGCGTTGGCCGTGAGCGATAAATCACGGCAAGCGCTTCATAAATAAAAAGCAACTTCCAAGATGGGCTGGGTGAGAATCGAACCAGGGTCTCCGGAGTGTGAGATGGAGACGTTACCACTGAGCCACGAGTTCGATGCTTCAAAGCGGTACAAAAGCGCCTCTAGTGAACGCCGTGTTGCCTTAGAAACAAGCTGTTTCCAAGGCTGAGGCGTGCGTCGCTTGCTCAGGCGCACATTTCGTTGTCGCGCCGAACGCTGCGTTGCTCGACGCTCACCGCGTCCGATGCGGGGCGCGTAGTCGCTGCGCCGTAGCCCATTGTCTTACACCCTTTGGCGGGTCGACGGGAACGCTGTCGCGTTCCACTCTTGAAGGCGAAGCTTAGGCGTCCTCCAATTTTTTATTATTATTATTATTATTATTATTATTATTATTATTATTATTGTTGTTGTTGTTGTTGTTGTTGTTGTTGTTGTTGTTGTTGTTGTTGTTGTTGTTGTTGTTGTTGTTGTTGTTGTTGTTGTTGTTGTTGTTGTTGTTGTTGTTGTTGTTGTTGTTGTTAATATCGTCGTCGTCGTCGTCGTTGTTGTTGTTGTTGTTCTAATGAAGAAGCTGCAATTGAACTTTTGAATACCTTAGGCCCTCGAAACCTCCTAATCTTCATGCATCTTCCTTACGAGACCAACGTTAAATATAACGTGGGGAGAAACCTGCACCTGCAAATAAGCACATCAGGTTTAAAGACAATGCAATATAAACGAACAGAGGTTTTTAGGTAATACCCATTGAGCAGAACTTAGTCCAATCAAAATGCCTATTAAGGAAGTAACACAGAGCGCGGTACGTTTAGTGTCTGAGGTCCGTTGAGAGCGGACAGAAGGTTCTCGTGTTACAGCGTTAATTGGATGTAGAACAGCAGAAACATGTAAGGAAAGAAAAAGAAGGAGGGGGTTGGCGGAAGTAACGTGCCTACAAGATTCTGAAATTAACGGAGATTTTGTAAATGGGAAGTAAGAGGTGGTCAGTGTGCGACATGGTCACGAATGCCGGGGTAACAAAGTGCGGGGCGGGTTTCGTGCGCAGGGAGCCCAAGGCCAAGGTTTCAGCCAACCGTCGGAGCCAGAGCCTGGTGCCCAGCGTGTCGAACAAACCGGACACAGACAAGCTGTTTGCGAGGCTCGCACAGGCGGTGGACATCCTGAACGACGAGACAGCCGAGACGGTCACGCTGAACAAGTAAATACGCTGTTACGAACTGAATTGCTTGTTTAAGATGAGTTAGAAAAAAAAAAGCCATGTGTACATACCGTTTTCATCGTTGCTATTGTGCTGTTTTCTCCTATGTAACCATTCCACTCTTCAATGCGTCCTGCCCTGAGAGCATAGTAAATGCTATCAACGCGACCAATTGGTTCAAGGTTTCCTTCATCTGTAGCGGTAGTCTTGCGTGCAGTGCTTAACTTGTCACGTGACTGCGCAAAACGGAGGCAGACGACACGAGAGAGTTGCAGAACTTCCATGGAAATTCAGGAAAAAAAAAGTCGCCGACGTTTGCCGTGCTCCTCAGATGAGCTTTTGTAAGCTACATATACGGTAGTGACATCTTTAAACTAGTATTATGCGGTGTGATTAAAGTTTTCTTAATATTTGTTCACGTAGCAGTCAACAACTATCTGGTGTTGCAGGCATCGACGAAGTCCGCAACTTACCCTCTTGACTGTCTGCCGAAGAAATGCAAAGGCATTTAAGATAGCCATGTGTAACACACGTCGCCACCTTAAGAAAATTTAATAACACAACGTGCCGCCTAATTTTTCGTACACAATTATTACATATAATAACGTGTAACAGCAAGGAATTGCATACAGGATTCCATATAGTACGTGATACCATATGGATACTGGGTATTGCACATTAGCTTTCCATAATTCAGCGGTCTATTAAGATCACACGTAATCGTGTTCTTTATATGGGACCCCAAATGTGAATGTTGCAATATTGGATCTATAGTTAATCAAATCTTAGGATATTACGCGCTAAACCCACTATCTTATTATGAGGCACGCCGTTGTGGGCGACTCCACATTTTTTGTGGCCGCCTGGGGTTCTTTAACAAGCACTCAATGCACGGCACACGGTCGTTTTTGCATTTCGGTGCCATCGAAAAGCGGCCGCCATGTCCGGGAATTGATATCGCAGCCCTGTGCCCTTGGGGGCCCAGCAGTGCAACGCCATATAGCCGCCAAGTCACCACGGCATGTCAGTATAGGCTCCCTTTATTTATTTATTTATTTATTTATTTATTTATTTATTTATTTATTTTAACATATTCAGGCCCCGCAGGGCGTTAGAAAAGGGAGCGGGAACATTAAATACAAAAAGAAAACACAAATACGAATATCAGTAAACATGCTCCACATGCGCATTTTTGAGATCACTGCGATCCGTAATGGATACTATGTAAGTGGGCAAGTGGTTCTGATCATTAGAAGTTTGAGGAATGAAAGGATGGAAAATGGTGGTCACTATGACAACGAAGAACAAACACGTTATGACGATATGATCAATACAAGATTATATAAGTGAAGGATGGGAAAGTAACTTAGAAGGATGGGTATGGTAATCGATCTTACCAAATAAGGAGAGATGTGCAATTTTCCTACACGAAGATAGGGACGGACGCCGGGCCGCTGTTTTCTTAAATGAAACGCTGGAAAGACGAGTAGTTAAAAAATTACGCCTGCGCTACGATTCTGTGCAGCTTCAAGGTGGCTATAGTCGCGTAGAACTTTAGGAGGCAGCGGCATTTGCCCCTCAAAGGCAGATGTACACGAACCTCCACCAATCGGCGCGCACTCTAGACGGACGTCATGAGCCGGACGGCCGGTGACCCCGCCCACGGAGAACATCGCAACCCGCGCTTCGAACGAGGCGAGTCGCGTCAGCGGGACTATTTCTTTAGTCGCGGAGGCATTCGGCTGCCGCGCTACGGTCATCTGGGTGGAACATCTCCTGCTTTCTTAAGTTGTACCCGACTACAGTAAGAATTTCAGTAAATGTGACTCCCGCAGCTGATGCATATTCTAGTTTGGAACGAACTAGTCCTTCACAAGACAAGAAGGAGCCATTGAAAAGACTGCGCAGGTACCCAAGCATGCGGTTAGTATTATTAACAACATAATTAATGTGTGGTTGCCAAGACAGGTTAGAGTTAATGTGGACTCCTAAGTATATGTAAGTAGTCACTTCCTTGAGTACGGAGCCATTAATGACTTACTTTCAAGCACTGATGGAACGTTTACGAGAAATTATCATGACTTTGCACTTCGATGCGCTGAGTTTCATTTTATGTTGCACCAAGTAGAAGTATTGTTAAAGTTAAACAATAGGCGTGACGTGTCAGCGCAAGAAAAAATCACAGTCAAATACAACAGTCGTCTGCAAAAAAGCCTAATCGAAGGGTTATACAATCAGGCAAATCGATTACGCAAACCATAAAAAGATAGGACCCAAGGACACAACTGTGGGACCCTCCTGAAAGGACAGAGAACAATCGTAGCTATAGCAGTTACAAATTGCTCTTCGTTAAACAAAGTTTTTTTATCGATGCAAGTACATTAGGGTTAAGATTTAGTTTACTGAGTTTAAGATCAAATAGTTCATGGCGGATAAAATCAAAAACATTAGGAAAATCAAAGCATGCACAATAAATGTGATATCCCAAAATCTGGGGTTACTACGAGTTCATTACTAAATGAAATTGCGTTTCCCAGCAATATGTCTTCCGGAAACCATGCTGATGAGATGTGAAAAAATGTGGCAATTTCGTCCAAAAGGCGAAGTAGCGATTGCGATAGCAAGATAAGGGACAGCCATACGAAGTAAGCATAGCAGCTTCATCGGCCATATAAACGCGTAAAAATTCCCTTACTAACAAAATTTAACAAGCTTGGTGTCGTGCGCACAGGCAAACATAAACACTCATCGCTCGGTGATAGCGGGCACTTGCTATCAAAAAGCTGGCGTGAGGAAGAGCGGCAGCAGCGGCGAGCGAATTTATCTTCGTGCTGCCTCTCGCTTCAACGCGAACTAAGCGGCGAGAACACAACGCACAAGTCGCACCTACGGCACACCTAGACTATGTACTCATCGCAGATCGCTTTCAAGATAGGGCGCGTGCGGCCGCGATGCAGCAGCCGCCGGCGTAAAATGCCCTATACACCCTCCCTTCCTCCTCTCATCCCGGCTCCTTGAGTGCGACGGTGCGAGATCGAGCCTCCATCGTCGGCTCATCCTCGCGCGCTTTCACTCCACACAGCATACGGCGGGCGGCGACGATGTTATCGCCCCTGAACATCACGCCGACGGCAGAAATGCGCACGGAGCGTCCATAATAAAAAGAATTACCTTCAAGAAAGTTAACCAGATAAGAATAAATTGCATTTCAAATATATTACAAGGGATACTGGTTAATGATATTGGTCTATAATTTAGCGCAGAATAAGTATCACCAGATTTTAACAGCACCCCTTTGCCCACCTTCCAATCACAAGGCAATACACCAGAAAGTCTGGGTGAAACGTTTGTACAAGAAAATGGACGCGTAAACAACCGTACTTTTTTTTTAAATTTTGCGTTTACACCATCGACGCCACATAATGACGAAGCCTTCAAATTGTTCATGATTCTAACGACACCATCGAGATCAATTACTACAGGAGCCACTGTAGGAAAGTTTGCGTCACAAAATTCCGGCAGGCACTCAATACTCTCATCTAAAAATGTTTTTGCACATACTTCGTTGAGAACTTAACAACATTGTGAACGAGAAATGGTAATGCCATCGCCACCAGTTATTTGATAATATATTTTTGTGCCCCCTTCAAAACACTCAAGAATCTTTTGGAGTCGCCTTTAAGAAAGCAGGTAAAGTATTGCCAAAGAAAGTGTGCCCGGAGTCCTTAAGTATATTTCTCTATTTGTGGGCGATCTGTTGATAAGTGGTCCAGTCACCCTGACAATTCGTGAGCTTTCCGGAAAAAAAAACGTTCTTTTTTTAGTCGGGTTTTGAAGCCACTTTGAGGACATATTAAACCAACGAGACCTTCACATGTGACTGATTACCCGCAGACGTACATAATTGCTAAGCAATAGCCAGATTTTCTTTTATAATAAAAGCTAAAAAGCGTAAAAGCGTGGCATGCAGTCTTCCAAAACCGTTGCTAGCTCACTATTAATACTACTGAGAAATCATCCTTCTTATAACCTCTGATGAATTTTGGTTGACTGGCCGGGTGTTTAACAGATGCTTTACTTGAAAAGTTGATAACAAAGTGATCGCTAATCCTTGGTAAGAAAACTAGGTAACGGACGAGATCAGGGAATCAACAAGAAGGTTGGCCTTGGAGGTGAACGAGTTGGCAACAATAAGGAGAGCCACGCGAAGAGCCTCGAGGTTCCAAAGACGTGAACTGACGGAGGTGCAGACAACGGCAACATTGGAAAATGCCGGCTGGTGACGGTACGGGCCGCGAATGGGGAAGTAAAAAAAAAAAAAACTCCCGGTAAAAGCCTGTCACAACACTCAAGACACTTCTATGCGTGCTCTGACTTCAGACCTTGCTCATACAGCCAGTTTGGCGGTTTTTCGAAGCTCCAATCCAGTATCTACGATGGTTTGAACTGCGATAACCTCCTCGAGGGCTTATTCATTTTGCTTTTGTGCAGAAAGGCCCATAGATCGACACTCACACGCACTTTAAAGATATAGGTTCCATTCGCTGCTTTGGTACCAATCCCGCTTCAGCAAGCAAGCTTGGACTTTGCAGTCGAACGGTGCCCTAGCGTGAAAAATTGAAGAGCAGGTGGACACCACGGTAGTGGTGTCGCGCTCTCACGCCTGACTTAGTTGAAGCTGAAGAGTGACTGGCAAGCTACCCTGGCTTTACCCGATGGACGTTTGTGTGCGGGCTGTGCTTGAAAAGCAGGCCTGCACCTCTAGCGTGCACCTGGCGTGGTGCCCTGAAAGATTGCTGGAGCGAGTGTGAAGGAAACATTCCCTTGGGATGCCTCGTGAGCCGCGTTTGAAGCGCACCCAGAACGCTTATAAAGGCTGCCATCAAGGTCAAGAGCAGACATATTTAATTAAATGTGTAGTGTTGCGTTCCTAACATATCGGGCAAATGCTCTGAAATATAATTGCGGAAGAGTACGTATTTGAGCTGGTTGGTTCATGATTACGAGCAGAAAACAGCCCTAAACAACAGGACGAAGAGCGGGACACGGACCACAGCGCTGTAACATTTTCTTGAGATTTTGTCATTTTCAACCAAAATAGTAAGTATTAACCTCGTGACAGTATATACGGCGCCCGCTTGTACACCTGGAGCATCCCCGATGGCGCTTCAAGGTTGGGTGGTACGGCTCACATCCCTCAGCTTCCCTGCAGGCGCTCAGTTAAAGCACAGTGCGGACTCTGCTTTAGAATGTTTTGAGAGTTTCTCATCGAGCAAATAGGGTAGTATTGCCTGGCGTATATATATATATAAGTACCTTCCCGGGGCGCTAAGTAATCCAGGACAAGGAAGAACAATTCTGAACAACGCTCTGAATTGACTCTATTGGGTTGCTGAGCTCAAGGTCGCGGGTGCGATTCCCGACTGCGGCGGCCGCATTTCGATAGGGAAATGCGAAAACGTCCAGGCACTTCGATTTACGTGCACGTTAAGGAACTGCAGATTGTGTAGATCAATCCGGAGTCTCCTCCTAAGGCGTCTCCCATCACTCGCTGTTCTCTCGCCAAACGTTAAACCAACACAACTCAACTATTCTATCGGATTTAAACAGTCACTCGCGATGTGCATGTCATGGCTGCCTCGCACCATCTTCCACCTGAAAATCGCCATGGATGGCGACTCGCAAGTGTGGCTTAAATACTGCGGTCAATGACCTCGTGGCACAATTCACGTTTGCGAGCTGTTTCCACTCACAAGATCGGAGTGCGCAATGAACGGGCAAGATTCCCTAGTTGTCTCTGTAAAAGCATATCTAGTGTGCTTGGACGTTACCGTCGACACACGATCAACGTTCATTCTCCTCGCAGGCGCAAAAACCGGATGGTCCACGACGTCCAACCCGAGAAGGAGCAGCATCAGAAGCAGGAGAAGTGGGAGGTGGACCCTTCCGAACGGCGGAGCCCCCTTACTGCATTTGATACACCTGTGAAGTGAGCGGAACGGCGCATACTGCTGGTTTAGCTTGCCGAAATACGTGTTTATTCGATCAGATGACGGAGCTTGGCCGTTATCGGATTATCGGTTACCGCAGCCATAGATGGCATAGGAAAGCTGTTGGCGACATCCTGTGACCTTTGTTGAACTACAACGCGTTTGCATAATTTTTTGTGCTGCGTGAATGTTCTCGTCGAATAAATATCTTAAAAGAAGTATACGTTACCGTTTATGTCGGTACCAACGCTATAAGCCAGCAGTTAGAATATGCTGTAGGTCACTGCAGCATTAGCTTTGTGGGCTGCCTGGTTAAACTCGGCGTCCCAATATGTCGCTACCAGAGTGGTTGGTGTAAAACCCTTTGATAATTTGAAAGTATAGCCACACTCTCCTCCCCGCGGTGCTTTCCTCCTCGGTTCTCCTCCCAGCTGCGCGCGCTGCGCACGGCATGCTCTTTCTCATTGGCTCCCACAGATGGGCCGCAGCATTCGATGTAGGCGCATGATTTTCGGCCAGTTGCGCGCCCCAGTGGTGTAGAATATCTTGAAAATGGTGATAACAGCATCGAGAATGTCGAAGATAACGTTTACGAGGAGGTTGGTTTCTTAAAGCCGCATATGAAAGGCGCATACTGATGTAAAAGGATCTCTGAGGAGAGTTATATACCCCAGACATTATTTCTGCCACATGATAAGATTCTTTACTTTGTACATTTGATCTAGTATTGCTTGTGGCACATCCCTCTGTGTTTGGCTTTTATTTTCTTGCCTGTGCACGCATGTGTGCCGCAGATATTATATTCAGCGTGCTTTCTTATAATCAATTAGTCGGGAATGCCTCGTCCGCCCATGTGCTTGTCTTCTCAGTGTGAAAGTAGCTTTTGCGCTGTGGGCCCTAACTGTATAGAATGCTTGCGCAATTTCAGTGTGAGCAAGCGTGCGCGATCATGTGAACACCGCCTGCACATTGCCTGTATGCATGAGAAAACCAAGTATTCGTCACCCACCCATGCGTGCGTGGCAGCCCAGTTCAAAGCAAATTCAAGAACTAAAGAATAACGCAGAAACTCCACTGGAGTTGTATATGTACGCGTAAGCATACCTCCAAATTTAGGTCGGATCACGTCCAAATTTCTAGTTGGCCCACCCTGAAATTTCAAGTTGGCCAACCCCCAAATTTAAGCTGGAACACTCCCAAATTTCAAGTTGGCCCACCCCCAGATTTCAACTCGGCTTATACCCAAGTTTAAGTTGGCCTAACCCCAAATATAATCTGGCCCACCCTCACGTTTCAAGTTGGCCCACCCCTAACATAAGCTTCCCCATGCATTTTCTAACGAGCCCTATGTATCTCTCTCTATGGGTATCCTCCTTTTATAATTTGGGGGGGGGGGCGGAGTTAAGCTGTTCTTTATCGCTTATAAAGCTACTAATCATCTAAATTATACTATTATAACTACTAAATGTCTAGAGTCTGCAAATCACGCATTTTTGTGCATATACAAGGCATTACACTTTTCGCTTTACGAGGCTGGGGTACTCGCCAAAGAATGCTTATGCATTAAAAACGCAATGTAGACCAGCTAGCGCTCATCACCTGCAATGCCACGGGTATACTTGCTACTAAGTTTTTCAGGGCCTGCATTCATTGTATATAAGTGACTGACGCACACATTGAAGTAAGCTGTAAAAAAGCTCCCCTACAAGCCGCTAGTTCGATTTTCAGTATAACAGGCAACGGATCGTAACAATCGCGAAAAGTGTGGTCGAGAGGCTGTATCTTCACACATGATTGTTCACAGCGACTGAATAATTTCCGACTAAATAACAGTTCACGATGTGCGAGGTGATGAGCCCCAGCAGAATATTCGGCATACTGAGGACAACTCCCAATTGTTATGCAACGTACACTTTGTCGCAGCAAAAACGCTGCTGAGCAGGCCGGAAGAATAAAAAAAATGAAGCACTAGGGGATGCTTCGATACGAGCTATAAGAAAGGCACCTTACCTCGCAAATAAGCCTATTCTTTTTCGGAACAATGTTCTTTCGGCCAATGTTGTGCAGCCACTGATTCTTGCGCAAGGCGCCACGCTTTCCTTGTGGTGTCATTAAAATTGCATAACCATATTCAGGCTTCTTGCTGCATTTATATCCACTACAGTACAGCATAGCGCTAGCACAACACCGTAATAAAGTCAGCCTTCAACGTTCGCTGCGCCGAGCCAGCCGAGCTAAGGAGAAAAATGGCGCCAACGAAAAAGAAAAACACAAGTAAAACGCAAGATCTGCACGTTTCCAAGGGCAACGGCAAGGAGACCGATCGTCAAGTAGAAAAGCGGGCGCGAAACTGCTTCCCTCGGAGGAGACGCGCAAAGGGCGAGGTGGAGGCGAGGAGGACGCGCGGCGGCGGCAGAGTTCAAAGAGTGGAGGTACTTTCTTTAGGATGACGTAGGTTGACGCAGCACATTTATCCTGTAACCCTGCATTCCGCAAACGGTAATATGCTTACGGTTGAGATAAACGCGGACTCGCCCGATGTTATGGTTTTCTTATATCCCCCTGACACTGATGTGTTATAGCAGGCATTGAAAAGTAGCGCTGGTAATCTAGATATGTGACACAGTCGCATGCAAGCTAGGGGAAACGATTGAGCACATACAATGTCGTGCCGTGCACGTCGAAATGTACAAGGCAGGCACGGACATCCAGGAAGCATCACGGTTTACAGTTAGCGAAGGGGAGATGAATGCAGAAAGAGTAGACATAAGGAATAGAAAGATTTCGGCAGAACTCATCTTATTTTGAACGTCCACTTAATGCGATTAGCATTAAGCAATGTAGGGAGAGGCACCGTATTGCTGCAGCCGAAACTTGCCGTGTATGAGGGGTGTACTGCAGCCGGACCCTTCTCTCGCGTTTCCTTCTGCACACGCTGCGGCATCTAGCGGCACCGCCGTGTACTCCGCGCGTGGGCCTCCAAGATGCGTGCGCACCGGTGCGCGCGAATACTGAGAACTGTTCCCTCGCAGCCGGCACGCATTCGTGTTGCAACAACAAAGCATTGGGTTGCTGTGCTTGACGAACCAGGGCGACGTGAATTCGATTTCGCAGAGCATCGAGAAAATGTTGAAGGGCTATTTTTATTAAAGAGCGACGTGAAAGAGGCTGGATATGGCCGTACCACACACACACACACACACACACACACACACACACATATATATATATATATATATATATATATCTGTGTGTGTGTGTGTGTGTGTGTGTGCGCGCGTGTGCGTGTTTGTGTGTGTGTGTGTGTGTGTGTGTTGTAATCACATTAAAACCGGAGAATTAATAGAGAAGGGCGATGTATCTAGGGTGAGAGGCTGTTACGTTACATAGGGACGGGGTGTTAGGTCTATTTCCGGAAAGGTTGCAATGGTCTTTGCCTTGATACACAAAAAGAAAGAAAAAATGATGGAGGTTGCTTAAGCTTCGTCTTAAGAGTGGAACTCGATAGCATTCAAAGATCCCTGACTGCTTCTCACGCTCCCCACAGCTGGAGCGTATGTAACCGTAATGTTTACCGGGAAACGCTGGCCGCGAACGCTATGCACGAAGATGGGCTTTCTGTTAGAAATGCGGCCTCTTGCGTGGGGGGCGATGCGGCGGAGGCTAGCGCCATCTGGAGGTACTGCAAGGAACCGGGCGCGTCGCTCCGTGGCCTCCAAGATAGTCATGCGCCGGCGTGCGCAAATGGCGAACGCCTTGGCTGGTCTATGCATGGTACAAACGCTTGAAAAGAGGTTTCTCGGAGTTTTCGTGTAATTATGTTTTCTCGTACTGTCAAATTACAATCCTACGCTATCATATCTGTAGGTTGTGTGTAAGTCGTACTTTACGATATTTTTAGGTATTTTAGCTTGATAAATTCAATTAATTCAGTAGCTTCCTTGCGTCACATAGAGGGCCTGGGTATGGGTGGTTCGAGAATCTTTTTGCCGAAACGGCGTCCGAGGCCGAATTTTCTGCGGCACGGGGCCCTTAACGCTATCGCGTTAAAAAAGAGAGGAAGAACTCTGTATGTATCTAAAGAATTAAAACACAAATAACTAAAGCAAATAGGAAGGCTAGAAAGAGCGCTATAATGTTCAATAAAGGCAGGCTAGTGGAGGAAAGAACCAGGTCAGTTGAAAGGTGAGCGCATTATCCGCTCAGAAATATATTGGACGAACTAGCTGCATTGCGAGACCGACGAGTCAGCGTTCATATCACAGCGTCTCGGGACAGTAGAAGGCCTGTGCTGTCGGTCGGACGGTTAACGCATGCACTGATCTCTCTAAGGCCCCGCGATGCCATCGTAGGAGCCATAGATCTGTATTGCGCCTTGCTATAGGGACGAACACAACGGTCTCTCATTGTACGATGCGGTCGCCTCCTGGCGAAAAATTGTAACGGGATGCAATTGGTTCAATGAATGAATGGTTATGTAGAGCTTGTTTCAAAGGGGAAAAAAGTTCCTGTCGCCTTTTGCCCTGAGAATAAGTGTACCTTCTTTTCATGTGATAGGTGGTGTTGATTTGAAACCCAGCGTAGAATGCCAGTTTGTGCTCCTTGACAGACCTCCTTAGCTCCTCGCTTCTTGAATAGCAATATTGAGCTGCAGTGGGCAAGAGAGAAGTATAACGCATGACAGAAAGGATGAAGAGCGTTTTCAACCGAACCAAAAGGCCGGTCCCGTAAAAAGATAACGAAAGAAGAAGGAGTCACTGTGAAAATCCCACCTTCCGATTCAATTAAGGCTCGTGCTTTCGCAGGCATGTAAACAACTTCGTGGCAGAATACATGACTGCACTCACATAAGTCAAAACCTTCAAACTTTCCAAACTACCTATGTCGCATTTCTGCAGCGCGGCACACGCCATGCCCGAACAATAGGCAAGCTATCGCTCAAAAAAAGGTGCTCCTGAAACGCCGGCCTACGTGTTTGCTCTGTGGTGGCAGCTTCAAGGAGGCATTCGTCGAAGCAAGATTATATCGATAACCACTTACAGCTAACAGAAAATTTAAAGCTAGCAGCTCAATTTTGCTCTTTCACTTGTTTTCGTTGTTGGTGGTCGGTGGTCGATGGTCGGTTGTGGTTGGACTTTCAATACAAAGGCGTCGGTTCAAAGGAGTGGTGATCTCGCGCAACCGAGTTGCGAGGCGCTTTTGTCGCCGAATGCCAACAGTAAATATAACAGATAAAGAAAGCGTTTTTTTTTTTTTTCACACACCATTCGAAACGTTTGAACCACCAAGTTTCATTTAACTTCCGGGGTTATTGCGGAGGTTGTGAATGTAGGCAATGAGCGGCGTTGCGAAGGTAGAACTCCGCTTCGTTGCAAACATGCCTTCGTAACATCGTCTGCTTGGCGCTACAGAGTTGTGCGCCTAAGCGAGCAGCAGGAGTGAATAACAGGTTAGAGCCACGGCATCGCTACGTTGCACTGGTTAACGGATCTGTTGTCTGCTGAATGACGCAATGAAACAACAATGCTACCTAAATGTCCTCACTGCAACAAATGTGCGCCTTCGAGGGCATTATTACTTTAATTAAGCAAATAGGTTTCTAGGGATGTCCGGCTATATTCGCCTACGTTGACGGCTATCGTCACAGATTTCTGACTGTTTTTTTTTTGCTTTTCGGACATCATCATAGGAGTGTTGTACTGTATCGGCGTGTTGGTTGCGCATAACCAATGAAATAGATGGACCTATCAGCAATCTGTCTCACTGCCTACTTTTCTGCCGCAGGAGCCTGAGCAGGGGATCATCAAAAAGCATCGATGCGTCCAGAAAAGCGTCGTTGGTGACCTTGTCGAGAAGGAGTTCTTTTCCCTACCCATCAACAGCAAGCAAGTGAGTGTTTCCTAAAGAGAGAGAGCGAAAGAAAGTTGCACTTTCACCCGAAACGTGAAGCATCGATTGCGATAGCAAATTAGTGGATAGCTATACGGAGTAAAGATAGTAATTTTGTTGGCCGTATAAACTCGTATACATTCGCTTACTAACTAAATTTAACGAGCACGGTGTCACGCGCGCACTGGCAAACATGAACACATCTCACTCGATGACCGCGCACACTCGCTGTCAAAACGATGGAGCGAGGAAGCGCGGCAGCGACTTCGAGCGTATTGGCCTCCGTGCAGCATCTCACTTCAACGCGAACTAAGTGACATGAACGCAACGCATACGAAGCTATCAGCACTCGGCACACCTAGTCTCTGTACCACTCGCAGATCGCTTTGAAGATAGCGCTCGCGCGGCCGCGCTCACCTGCGCCATACGCTGCCGTCGCCGGAGTAGAAATTTCGTTTGCTACGTTCAAGTGTTTCAGGACCCTTTAAAGGCCGGATACCCGGGAATGTGGTGCTAGACCTACGATTTATGGCTAAGGAAACACGACTTCGCTATACAGCCGGGTTTTAATTTCGTGATTGCATATCTCTCCTAATTGGAGTAACTTGACAGGGAATTAGACAATACGCTTAATCATCCACGTGGACAGGATTATATTTTACGCTTCTACCAGAAATGCGCCGGAGCATGCGGAACAGCGCTATCTGTGACGGGCGCTTTTCTGAAAATCTGTTTTAAAAACTATTCAATGGCGATTTAGCGGTAAATGCGAAAGAAATCCGTTAGCATTACGTCGGACATAACTTGAGGCGCTGGATACATGATTTAAACAACCTCATTCGCCACATGGCCGAGTGTTGTTCAGGAGCTCACATCGGCCCACGGTCTGGCTCTTCGAGAAGCGCAGTGCAACGGATGGTCTTTCGGAGCAGACCACCGTCAGGTGCCCTAATATATCACGTCTAGCCCGTGCCTGGCTTCACACGCTTCACGCACGTGCACTTCTTACCACTTTGAAACTGGTAACGCTAAAAAAAAGCTACAGGGTGTCTACAACCCATATAAATGTTCTCACTGTCGCAGGGCCGACGACGATGCAGCAACCAACACTGGAATGCGAAAGGCAAGTGTTTACGCCTCATAACATCTCCGGGAAAAATCGTTGCAGAGCGCTCGCCAACACTGCATTCATGCTATGTACAGTGGTTGCAGAAGACAGCTTTAAACCAGCTTGAGTGTAGTAAACGACGGGTGACAGCAAAAAAAAAAAAAAAAAAAGCTTCGGTATCACTATCAGGATCCGATTACGCTTGAGGTAAAACTTAAATGCATTCTTACCAAACATTTGTAGCGATTGAAATGACCAGTCGAAGGCGTCACAAGACTCCCTATCACCACACGCTCGACAACTGCTCGTGTGTAACATTCGTCTGAACGTGTAAAGCCAGCAAGGAATGAAGCCAATGAAAGCATAGGGACAATTAGCTGTGGTTGACGTTGAAATGACAAAAATAACTAAGCAAAAGGGAAATGAAAGTGGACGAAAAGATATGTTGTCGCCTGTGGGGACCGAACCCGCTACCATTACGCGTGCGGTGCACTACCAATTGTGTTACAGCGACGGCCATCAACCCGTCCCCTAACTTGGATTCTTGTGGGTGCTAGGTCTGATTGATGTCTACACAACCTTCGCGTAATTGCGAAGGTTGTGGGTTCGGTTTCTGTCGTCGACAAGTTATCTTTTCGTCCACTTTCATCGCCCCTTTTCTTCATTACTTCCTAGATTTCAAGTTCCACCACAGCTATAGTTACCTCTATGTTTCACTTGGCTCCATTGCCTGCTGGCTTTATGCGGTCGTGATTAACAAAAATGGAGCCCCTCTGTTTCCCTTCTTTTCGTTTATTTCTCTGAACATTACTAACTCGCGATTAGGAAGAACGAGTCAGTGACATCGGCATTGATTTGCGGTTTGAAGCAGTAAGCTTCTAAAGGATGTTTTTGGTTGATGCGAACGCAACGGAATCATGCATAAGACGTTTTAGTTTTATGTGGAATACTTTCCTTCAGAACAAATTGTTATATCTATAAGCCCCTGCCATTTTGGAGAATTAAGCTACATGGCCCGGCAAACATCCGGAAAAAAAAATACTTCGACCGCCAAAAGTGCGAAATTTCCCCCTTGTCGCTAATGGACAGAGCAGGCAAAAAGAAAGAAAAAAAGTAAGAAAACAAAAGCAAGTTGCGTACACTGACTCAAAGGCCAACTGCAACGTAATGTTTGGTAACGTATAAAACTTAGTTTCAGATTATATGGACATAGAGGAAGCCTCCATGCAGAATTGTACGTGTGTAAATAGGAGTGGATGGGTCACAAAAATTTCGCAAATATAGGCACTTTGGATACTGACACTGAAAAAAAAAAGAAAGAGAGGTCCTTTTGTTGCTCGCCGTAAGTGACGCATTAGTAGGCCGCGCGCAGACGTACACACATAGTTTCTCACTATAATACCTAGAGGGTAATCTGGCGCCACCGTCTATGGGAGTTTCTTTAGGGGGCACCGTGCCGTCATGGGAATGACGGTATATGTGTCTGCGAGGCTCGTGTTGGCTGGTGTTGTAAAAGGCTTCGTCTAAAACGTGGCTATGGCTACGCAAATAACGCGCTCTCAAAGTAAAATCTTCATAAAAGGCTTCCATTCACACATATTACATCTTTACTCACCCACAATGCATGACCAAGTGAAGAAAAGCAAGAACAGACGGCCAACTGTTTCAAAGCGAGCGCGAACCTTGTCGCCTGTCCTCCAACTTTAGCGGCACGCTGATACTTTTTACGTAACATATAGTCGTACACGCAATAGCAAGTTTTCATAGTTAAACAAAACATGTTTTCGCGTAATAATAAAGCTAAAATTGCTTTTTACGCGCTGTTTTAGTAGAAAATGAATCATTGTGACAGACTGAACGGTACTTGCCAGGCGCGTCTTCAAGGTGTCCTGTCTCTCCGAGAACGATGTCAATCCGAAGTCACAATATACCGGCATTCCCATGCATACCACAGCGCAGCAGCGCCAGATTTCCCTCTAGGTAATGTAGTGAGAAACTCTATGCGTACACACTCTCAAGTTCCAGCGATCGCCACAGAGGGCAAGAAATCAACCGCACCGCGTTCCATCATGAAGCACGTAAGTGGAGCTACTGTAATTTGGTCGTATAGTTTAATTGTACTACTTCTGCTAGGGGCGCTCAACGCGGCTAAGTATTTTATTTATTGATATACATATAATAACCGATCCACAAACGTAGTTACCATATCATTTTTGTTTATAAAATAAGTAGGTTATTGTTTTTGTTAGGCTTGTGTTATTAAAGTATGTGCTTTATTACTTGAATAAAGGTTTGAAGACCTCACTGACATTCTATAAGCAGCAGCCCACTGGTGTTGATTGCAGTGCGTGCCATTTATCGATTCAAATAGGACGGCGGTAATATTTGCGAACGGGGTGGTCGCTTCGTTTGAGTAGAATCACGTAGGTTCGTTTTAATTGGATAACAATTAAAACTCTGCCAGTTTATGCGTCCAACATACGATAGCCGCCACCAAGCGAACGCGTTTACAGACGGTGAAATTTATCAGCTGCGGCGTTTCACTGGCACAACGGCTGCACGGCGTCCATCATTAGTGATCTGCCGCGCATATCCGCGTAATGACATGTTGCCTTAAAAAAGAAATGTACTGCCTAGCGTGAAAATTCATCGCTGGAACCGAGCACAGTCTGTTTGGAAACTATACCCAGGAAAATGGATTAACCTTGCAACCTCTGGGCGAACGCGCCGGTGAGTAAAGAAGCACTGCTTCGCATTCTCAACTTTGAATTTCTTTGAGTGCGAGGCGTATAAAACAGAATCCTGTAGTCCTTTCTTAAAAGTGGAAAATAGTAATTATTGTAAAGTTATTGCTATTCAAAGGCAATTCAAACGAGGCTCTTGTTATTTTGTCACGTTGCTAAAATTCCTGACTCGGAGTACAGCATAAATAATAAATAGTTTTGGCTGCTTCTTCATAAACGATACAACATGGTAAGTTCACTGCACATTAGTGAAAAATGTCACTCCGGTGACAAAGTTAGATTATTTGCATTTGAGACATAATATAATGTCTGTTTTGCCTAGTATCTGGCAGAAAAAAAAACTGTCATCTAATCGAGGCTTCACTAAGCACAGCCCACACGAAGACACGATTTAAGCATATATGCACCCAAAACAGTGTTGTGTGTGTATGCGCTTTCCCGTCACGGAGCGTTTTGTGCACTGTTCTTAGTCATACATGAATCGCAAACTCACCCACACTTCCACCGTAGTAATTGAGGCTCTTTTTCCTTTCCACTTCAGCATCCAAGACGCTGCTCATATTTGTTCGCCCTTTTGGACTCTCTTGTCTCTGTATACGTACCAGTCAACAATGAAAGTGTCACCACTGGAAGTAACATGAAGGGCCAGAATCCTCACAAGGTATGTTTCTGAACACAAACTAGAACCGTGATTCGTTCATTTATGAAACTAACTTTTGTTTCGCCATTTTTTTCTTGCATGTTTGTCATGGATTCGTAATTTTTTTTTCCCAGGAAGACGGACAAAAGAGAGATTATTGGTATGCAAGCTGCCCACGCCAATCCATAAGGAGCTCAATGGTCACCATAATGACAACAGGTCCCTTTGAACTATGTTCCTCGTCATGAAATGTTTGCAAGTTTGCCATATAGAGGGGTGTGAGCCCTATCAAGAAAGCATCAGTCTACAGCTTTGTATCGTACCGAGCGGCAATGCTAAAATTTCACCCTACAAGCTTATTTGTTTTTAAGGGCGTTTTATGCCAAACGGAGAAGTAACATGTTGGGTCCCAAGTTGTTTCTTTTCTAGTCATTGTAGCCTTGACAACCAGAACAGAAAAAAATGTAGCAAGCTCGTACTTGCTAATGCACAAACACTGGCATGAGATGGGTAGCAAACCGGATCTACCCATCTGGTTGACCTCCCTGCCTTTCCCCTTTATTTCTCTCTCTCTGTCTCTCTCTCTCTCTCTCTCTCTCTCTCTCTCTATCTATCTATCTATCTATCTATCTATCTATCTATCTATCTATCTATCTATCTATCTATCTATCTATCTATCTATCTATCTATCTATCTCTATCTCATCTGCTCTTTGCAAATCAGCTTGACAGCATTATACACCGAGTATCACATGCTCCCTCACAATGATAATTTGTTACATGAAAATCCAAATAGCTTTAAAAGCTATTTAAAATAGCTTTTAATTTTGAGGAAATTATCCTTCATGTAGACACTTTTCGCTTTATTGTTTTGTTTTGTTTTTTCATTTAAAGTACCCTCAAGGCCATATGGCGTTAAAGAGGAGAGTGGTTACGAGGTAGTAAAGCAAAGAAACAAGTTCAATGAGTTCTAGTAACATAATGCTCCTGATTATACAATGTTAGCTAATGTTTTACGAAAACGTTTATCTGTGGTGGCTACGATACTTGAGGGAAGGCAGTTCCATTGCCGAGATGAACAGGGGATGAAAGATTGAAAGAAAGACTTCGTGTAACATGAATCAATTCCCACCTTACTGCGATGATCGACGTGGTTTGAAGTGCGCTGAGGCCCCAATATGAAGTAGTCGTGAAGTGCAATGTGATAATTTTTTTTTTAAATAGCGAAAGACGGGCGAATTCACAGCGGTTAGCTAGTAGAATAAGTGCTGGGTTATTTTTCGTTAAAATTGTACTCGCGGTACAGTTATAATGAGAAAGAATGAAGCCCGTTCAAGTGAAGTAATAAGATTAACGCGACTGGGATCCCATATTGCAGATTCATATTCAAGTTTCGAGCCTATTAGACTGGTAAAGCTGTAGCTTTAATGTAGACGGTGCTTTCGAAAAGTTTCGCCTTAAGTACCCGAGCATGTGATTAGCATTGTTAATGACATACTCTACATTAATGGTCCAATTTAAGTTATTTGTAATGTGTACACCAAGATATATATGTATGACATGACGAAATCTAAGGGAATGTTGTTAAGATGGTAAGTGCTAGGATTATAATAAGATGTGGAGACGTGCATTTTTTTACATTTGTTAATTGCAAATGGTTCACGCGCAGTTTGCATAAAATCAATAACTAGGCTAGCCCTGCACCGTAAGAGATTTCTAGAAACGACAAGTTCACACAGCCGGCCTACTCCACACTTCTCAAACAGACAAATCCCTAAAAACAATTTTTCTTTCTCTTCAAACAGCAGATTACAAACCTGAACACAGTGTGTTCCCAAAAAGTTTTTAAAATAGACTTGGAGTAAGCTTGGCTTAACATTCAGCCAATCAACACTGGAAGCGCAAGGGATGCCTCAGCGTGGGAACTTGTCTTCGTCACGGCCCTCTCAAATATGTTTTCTTGTTGAAACGTTAGCTCCGGGCCGGAGCTCTCCTTGCTCACCCCTGTTATTCAAATGAAGTGTTCTCATCCTTGCGGCCTCTTTGCCTTGTTTGAATACACAAACTGGCATTTTTTTTTTCAACATGAAACCATAAACTGCATTTTACAAGGACCCGTGAGTATTAAGTGGGCTTGCCTATATATGTTTGTTTAGCGTCCTTATTTATTCACACAATATTTGCAGAAGTCCTTGCAAGCACTGTTGACTCCATAACGTTCCTTGCTTTTCTACGAGTACTCCACTTCTGTTGAAGCCGCTACTGCCGCACCTGCACAGTAAATGTGCAACAGACGTATCAAGAGCAGACAATATGCGCTGTACAATTTAGCATAAGGTTTTTTTTTTTCCTGCACTACGCGCCTCTCGCCATTGTGTTATGAAAACAATGGGATATTGCAGCTCGAGCTCATATTGCAGACAGTACACATTTGCCGAGAACGTTTTACGTTTCTTTTTTTAATCTAGCTGAAATCTTCGAACGCAGACAATATGCATTTAGTATATATAACACGTCAAGCAGCACTGTACGCAACTACGAGCACGAGAGCAGCCCAGCATGGATATGGTTGTCTGAAGCTTCGTTCTCCTTGCTTTAGCGGCACGCCGAATACGATGAGAAAACCTCGCTTGGTTTCAGCTTTCAGTTCCATTAAATGGACGGCTATCTGTGTTTCTGCATGTCAGTGACTTGACAACGTTAAGTTATACCTGACATGTACGAAAATTGTCAGCATGTACTCTTTCATTCATCATTGACAATAAACAATGCAAGCTTACTAGCTTGAAGTGTTCTTCTTTTTTTTGACAGGTGAAGTCACTCGGTCACCTGGCGACACAATAAAGATATTTATAATCACGTTGGAGTACCGTACACACGATTACCGCTCCGAAAGCGGCAACAAAACGCACAAAACCAGCGAGTGGGCAGCGCGAGGAGCCCGACCAGCCGCTACTGCAGCGGCCCTGTTGCTCAATACGTAAAGACTGTATTAGTTTTCATACTGCCAGAGCGATCTCTCGGCCGCATACTTGAGTTCACACCGTTACCGCTACTCTTATTTCTTTTGCACCGTGGAAGATACGGTTTCCGTTCTCTAAGTTTACGTATCTATAGGTGTTCTGTAGCATGAACCAGCAGGTTGAGAACCGACGCCCGCGGATACCCGCGCGGCAAGGTCTATGGAGGCAGGCTGCTGGGATATACGTCTTATTTTCTAACCACCTGGCGCATGCGTCGTCTGCTTGTAGCAGCTGTTTACAAGCTGATATTGATACGATCTCGACCGGGTGAGGTGGGTTTTCACCGCAAGAATCACGAAACGACGACGAAGTCGGGCATTGTGATGATGAAAAAAAGTAGAAGAGATTGTATTCATTTTATTGGTACACGGTTGTGACTCTCCTCCGAGTCTCGAGCGGTTCTGATCAACACGGGGGCCAGAATCGCCTTAAATAACACCTTGCGGTCCTGTTGTCGTCGACGTCTTCGTGCGGAGCCTGGGGAAGTATTAATGCTTTCGTCAGGTTCTGCCGTCGAGCTCGTGACCTTCGGATTTTCTTCGTGTCGTCCTTCCCTTTGTGTCAGCTCGGGGAATAAAAGGGGTGACGCTGTTTCGGAAAAGAGGGCAATTATGTCGACATGGGGGACGCCCGCTTGAACGCTCCTCACACTTGACAGGTCAATCATACGGGGGCCAAGGCGGCCTTAATTACCCTTTGCGGTCTTGTGGTTGTCCACGTCTTCCCGGGTAGCCTGTGGAAAAACTAGTGCTTTCGTCAGGCTCTGTCGTCGACGACCTCCCGCCCTTCGGTTTGTCTTCTCTTCGACCATCCGTTTGCGTCAGCTCTGGGGAAAAAAAGGGGTGACGTGTAACAGCCTTTTCTGGGGCAAGGCAAATCATCTTGTCATGGGAATGTACGCCTGAATGTCTCTCATACCCGACAGGTCCATTATAACAATAAACTAAGAAAACTACAGCTACCATGCCCTGTAGTTTTGCGGAGATTTCTTCAAAAGTACATATATATACTTCTAAATTATAACAGATTTAGCCAAAATGAAATTTTGATCCATTTGGCCTCTGACGGGCTTAACGATGCCAGCATCCATCGTTAATTATTCGTCGCATTGGAACGTTAATGGTATCATGGATGCCATGGTTAGCTGGAAGGCAGCATCACATAAACGCAAAAACGCAAAAAAAAGCGACAGAAAGTCTGCGTCGGCAACTCCTTAGAGAAGCACTAGAGAGAAATGTAATCTTATCTTCATTAGTGAATTAGCCTTCGACAATGCAAAAAAAGCCGCTCTTAACACGAGAGGAGGCTCGGTCAACCAGAAATGACGCAAAAGCGAGAGAGAGGTGGCGACGCCACCTTGTAGTTCCCACACCTGCTCACCGTGAAGTCATGGATGCCTGGGCGCTTTCTTTTTGTTCTCCACAAGGATAGACAGCATTGGGTTCGAAAAGAGCTCATGCCTGAACCTAGCGAGTTTCGAGCACATTTTTTTCAGGAACAACAGCCTAATTATTACGAGAAGATACTTTGAAATACGCTGCGTCATACTGACTTGCAGGCTCTGCAGTTCCGGTGCAAAATTTTACTAATAAGAAATTTGGCATCTGCTTTCTCTTCAATTAAAAAGAAAGCACCTTCGTACCGCGAAATTAACGAAAATGTAGCTCTCAAAGAAGACTTTGTAGCGCCCTCTTCCGACCGGTCAAGGAGGCTTGAAAAATCAGCAAGCATAGGAGGAATAAGAAAATAAAGGTGCGCGTTTGGTGGGCTACGCACGGGCAAGACAGGGCAGGCAGATAGGGCTTCGGATAGCAAACGAGTTAGCCTTGTCCTGGTGTATTGGTCGTTCCTACACTGGGGACCTTCCAACCTCCTCCCACGCAAGCCAGACGGACATACCGATCTTAGAAGTTTATCATCCTAAAAAAATGATTTAATTTTTCTCGTTAATGTCCCTTTAAGTTTGTCGCTTTCCCCCTATCCTCTTTTCGCAGCAGCGGTTCAGCGACAAGTTGAAGCGTCGATCAAGCGCGCCAACGTCGAGCGGGATGGCAAACATGGAAACTAGCGGGACCTACTCGCTAGCTGGCTTGTCGCAGCGGGACCCAGCGACGGCCCTCGACGCCAGTGCGCCGGACGTCAGCAGACGGCAGCAGCGCACGGCGCTGCTGGATTCGCTCCCAGTGCGCAACGTCTCCGCCAGAAGGCAGCGCGCGAAGAAGCATCGACGAAGCATCGAGGCGGAGAGCGTCACCACGAAGACGGGCGCAGAGGCGCCGGTGATCGCTTCGGGTGTGCCGCCGGATTCCTCGGCGGCCAACAAGAATTGCTCGAAAGTGCCGACGGGCTCCACCGTCGAACGAGTGGACGACTCCCAAGTCGTCGCAGTTCACTCCGGCTCCAAGGAACCGGAAAAAGGAGGAGCACCCGCTTCCACCACTCAGGTGAGGGTGCACCCGCGAGCAGTGGATCTAATCGCGAAATTGCAGTGATTGCGAAAAAAGAACGGCGCTACAGGACGGGACGATGTGTGAAAAGCTGCTGACAATGCGCGGTGCCGATGTACACTTGATATATTAACTATGGACGTTGAATATGCGGTCAATAAAACATAGCCAGTTAGCATGAGAAGCTGGAATTCGCGTAGCTGCTGGTTTCGGGCCTCATTCACAATGAACTGCAATGCAAGTCGATTTGTGGCGCTACTCTGGCGCTACGTCGGCCGCACTGTTCAAGTACGTATATATACGAGGACAAGTAAACAGACAAAAACATAGCAGCTGGATTACTGTCCAAGCGCGAATGCATTACATTATACTTAACCTTAAGTTAAGAGGACGAAATGCAGCTTAGAACTGCATGTAATGATGCACGGAGTGCAATAGTGTTAACAAAATGGGTTCTAAGCGTAGGGAAATGCAGTTTACTGACGCTGACACACAATGAGACGACGTGATGAGATTAATAAACGGCAGGGTTTGCTTTAGGTGCGATCCGGACGAAGAAACGGATAATTCGAGAATATCTGAGAAGAGGCCTCTTTCTTCCGGGGCAATGGCTTCATTAGGCTGACGACGACTATAACATTTGGAACGTCTCACTATGCATAAAAGAGCCACGGCCGAAACTCCTTTAATTGAAATTATCGTGGCGCGAAGCGTTATATTGTTCCTTATTTGCTCGTTTGCGCGACCTAAACGTTCTTGCTCCTCTGCCTTCGTTATACTAGTGTAGCGCTGCTTATCTTTGACTATCGACCATGGTGTAAGCTATAGAATGTCACAGCACCGCGCGATGGAGCTGCGGCGCCAGTCGCGGACGCCACCTACGGCAACAAGTTTAAAACTGTCGGGAAAGACAGCGCGCGCCACACCATATATAGGCCATGGGACACAGGTGCCTGGTCCTCCTCCGTCTCGCTGATCTGTGGACGCACGATTTTCGGCGCGCGTAAACTTGACGGCGACGGTTTGCCACAAGTGCTTTGTGTTGATGGGAATGTACGCACTCCGATCTGGATCATACTGAAACAAAATATTTTCACTGTTCGTACGTCGCAAAATCACTGCTAGCCCTGCATCGTTACGTCGACGTCGCGGAGCAAGTCACGAGAAAAAAAAAAAGCTTGTGTGAAGGAAATGCGCGTATAGACCTTTCCCTTCCTTTTTGTTTTTGCCTGCATTATCTGAGCAGATTTTAAATGTCTTCTAACGAAAAAGAGTAACCTGCCTGCGCCACAGCACCATCGCTACCGGTATGAGCTCGTGTTTGCCGTCTGTGCCGAACGCTTCTGACTCGTCTGGCCCATTCGCCTGCCCCCGTTGCTAATAAACCTCATAGCAAGTGGTGGAGGTGCGGGTTTCGACCACCCTGGAACTTCGGAGTCGCACTCTACCCCCCATCATGCCCGACGACGCATGCACTCCTTTAACTCCTCCAACGGCGCCGGCCACCTTGGTTTGTGCCGCTGCCTTGCGTCAGCCAGATCCCCCTATCTTCTCCGGCACAGATGACAAAGACGTTGAAAATTGGATCCCCTCTTATGAGCGAGTGAGTGCCCATAACCAGTGGAACGATGTTACCAAGTTGAGAAACGTCGCCTTCTATCTTACGGACGTTGCGAAACTATTGTTTCTAAACCATGAAGCCGACCTCACTTCGTGGTTGGTCTTCAAGTCCAGCTTTACCCAAGTTTTCGGTCGGCCGGCAGTACGAAAGCTTCGTGCAGAACAACGTTTGCGCACACGATCCCAAGAGGCCGGAGAGAACTTCGCGAGCTACATTGAGAACGTTGTTGACCTTTGCGAACGGGTGAACGCGTCGATGTCAGAGGAGAAGAAGATCAAACATATAATGAAGGGTATTCAGGACGGCGCGTTTCAAATGTTATTATCGAAGAGTCCTACACACTCTCGCTGAAGCGATAGAATTGTGCCAGCGTTACGACTAGTTGCGCATGCAACGGCTTCACACCCGACGTCCCACTCCGCCCACCAGCTCTCTGTCAAGCCTTGGAGTCGACGACAACCATGTTGATCTGTTCATAAAAAATTCAGGAATTCGTTCGCGCAGAGGTCGCCCGCCAGCTATCTTTGATATCTTCTGTCCCGGAACCACCACCCACTTTGCCTCCTACGATCCGCGACTTCATTCAAGAGCAAGTATCTCAAGCCGTTCCTCCAGCCTCTGAGCAGACACCAGTCACTGCATCTCTCACTTACGCTGAAGCAGTTTCCCGATCTCGTCCACAAACGCTCTTGCCGCCCTCTATGCATCGACCGTCGACATTTTTGCCGCCATCTATGCCGCTTCACGACTGGCAGCATTTTCCTCCTGTGCCGCTACCCGACCGATAAAATTTTCCGACTCCTAAACCACGACTGGGACCTTACCCCCACCAGTGGCGCACCTAGCTTCGATGACCGCCCAATATGTTTTGCTTGTGGTGGTGCTGGTCACGTGGCGCGCCATTGCCGTCGTTCCATGCTTCCTCTTCGGAACATCCGGCGAGCGCCACCTTTCCCAGCTCCGTTTTCCTCTTCGCCTTCCAGTCTTCCTACCTCTTCCTTTTCCCCTGACCGCCCAACCGCCTCTACTCGCCGATCACCATCTCCCCGTCGTCGCTCGATTTCTCCGATGCGGCGCCGTCCCGTGTCCACCGAGCAGGAAAACTGATGGCCACAGTTCCTGAGGCACCGAGGCAAAAAATGGACTACATTGTATCCTAAGAGGTCAAAATTTTAAATTATGGGGTTTCACGTGCCAAAACCACGATCTGATTGTGAGGCACGCCGTAGTGGGGTGGACTGGAAATTTGGACCACCTGGGGTTCTTACCTAAATCTAAGTGTACGGGTGTTTCCGCATTTCGCCCCCACCGAAATACAGCCGCCATGGCCGGAATTCGATTGTAATAGATTAAAAGACTGAACGTGCGAATTTTCGATAACACTTGCTGAACCATAACGGTTGAAATGCGAGAAGAAATTGCAATTTCTGACGTCACATTGACGCATCAGCCCTGGGGTTTCAGCACGAAATTCAAGGACGATAATGTGACAGTCATTTCCTCTTCTAATCAACCTGTTACCGCGAAATCAACGAAAGTGAAGCCCTTCTGGAATACTTTATCGGCCTAAACTGATTCAGTATTTGTGTTTAGTTTGTCTTTAGCGTTCTTTTAATGGAGTGAGAAAATATCAATCAGAGATAGGCGAAATGCTAGACACTTACGCATATATTTAATACCTGATTATCTTATGCAATCTAGGCGATTATTTGTCGCCCTCCCCCCGTTCTGAAAGCGATGCCAATCATCATCGTCTACAGTCAGTTAGAGAAAGTCAATTAAAACACTCAGTTTCTACATCCATTTACTAAATTCTTTTAACTTGCGTCGGTATAGCTTACACAAAGGCTAGACACAAACTAAGCACTGCAAAATGCAGCTTTACCGAACGTACTATACGTCTATGTTGCAAGCTACATATTTCACTAATGTTAAGTTTCATGCCTTCGTACTACCGACTCTCTTTATGCAGCCGGCAGTACAAACTGCAACTTTCAATACTATTTCTCTGAAGACACACCATTATGTCCAACCCAGTAGTTTTCTTGCGAGTGATATATATCTTGCGGTTGCTCATAAGGATTCGGCTGGTATAATAAACGAGCTTTAATACCTACAGGATAATTCATCCCTTAATGAAGCTGCACGGAAGGAGAATGATTTATGCATGATGGCTTCAGAAAACGCCGTGTTATTCTTGGCATTTTTTGGCAGAGATGAAGAGGAGAGATGCAAAATGCTACACAGCAATAGACGTAGCAAAACGTGAATAGCTCAGGCAAACTATATATAAGGGACTGTTTGTGCCTGCCACGTTTCGAAAGAATATGCAAATAAAATTCATCATTATTATCATCATATGTAATAGAACATCACATTACATGCGAAGGGTGCGATGTACCCAGACATTGTAGTACACATTGTAGTACAATGTACACATTCCAGTGGAATACAAAGATAGTTATCCAAGCCTTTGAGAAGTGCTTGGGTTCAACGCTAACACTGGAAGTATTAAGTGGCCAGCGATGGAGATCAGCAAAAGACGATTGGAGTATTGCCGAGGAGAAAAAGAAAACAGGGATCAAGACGGGACCAGCATCGTCTCTACCTCTTCACAGGCATATATAGGTAGCTCTACAAGATAAGCTAGGGATTGACGGTATTCTAGATTGCGATAATATATATGGTAACACGTGATAGTTCCTATTGTTCACACAGCATAGGTGACTGTCGCCACCTCGATTCAAAGGAGATACCATTAGCCATCATCATCGTCGTCCTCGTCGTCATCACCATCATCATATTGAATGTATGATAGCGCGAAACAGAAAGGAACAAGAGGCATGTACTGTTGACAACAGGGTATGCGTCTTACCAATTTATTGTTTCTTTGCTGGGATACATCCAAAACGCAGTGAAAATTCGTCCAAACAACCTTCTTGCTAAATCACCATCATAATCATCCGTATTGTCGCTGTATATAGCACATGCAGAAACATCGTGCTGCTGTGCAATATCTAAGGAACACTATCTGCTGTTGCCGTTGCCGTCTCCGCTGTTTCGGTGTTCCCTAAAACCGCGACACATTACCCGGACAAGGAGGTTGAGCCAGCGGTCCTCACTCGGTCGACCCTCTCCGAAATTTTTTTGCAGAGCATAAGGAGCCGTAAGCGTCGCGACAAGTCGTCCAAGGAACCCGCCGGGACAACGCCGACTGCCGCGGGCTCTTCCGCGAAGGACCCGCAACCAGCCGCGGCCGCCTCGCGCGACGGCACCACTCCCAAGCGAAAGACTAGCACCGGGAGCCACCGTCGGAAGAAGCGCGCCCAGGAAGGCGCCGCTCTGGCCGTAACCAACAGCGATGCATGTGGTGAGCTTGCTGTCCTGCAACCTCGTCAGCACTGTGCGCAAAAGGGCAGATCCAAACTTGTGACAGTCGATCCGGGCAGTGGCGTAATTAGGGTCAGCAGCACCCGAGGCGGTGGCCAGCTGCGACCGTCGAGCAGTCGCAGTGGGACACCGATCGTCGAGTCGGGCGGAGTTACGACGAATTTACCCGGATTTACCCAGCCCGACCCGTTTGAAGTTCGCACTGAATTCCGTGGTTTTACGTGCCAAAACCACGATTTGATTACGAAGAACGCCGTAGTGGGTGATTTCGGATTAATTTTGACCACCAGGGGATCTTTAACGTGCCACTCATGCAACGGACATGAGCGTTTTTGCATTTCGCCCCCATAGAAATACGGCCGCAGCGGCCGGGATTCGATCCCGCGACCTCGTGCTTAGCAGCGCAACACCATAGCCGCTAAGCCACCGCGGCGCGGGTAAGAAAATGGCATTGACGTTTCACTTCGTCAACGTCGGTTACGCGCAAGTGTATGGACGCCCCGAACGGGCACAGTGAGCACCACAGCGTCGAAGCACAAACCGAAAGGGCGCGACCGCGGTCGCGGACGCTGCTTTGATCTCGATTGTGCGACGCCTGTTGTGCCACAGGGAAAGCGCAAGCCCTAGACATGCAAAGAAACGCCGCGAACATGCAAGGCGAGCACCACGGCCTCGAAACACAAAGGGAAACGACGCGAACGCGGTCGTTACATTGATCTCGACGGAGCAACGTACGCCTGGTGTGTCGCATGCAGAGTCGCAAATACCCGCGACCCTGCGAGGAACCCGCATGTTTGCGACACAGGTGTGTCGCAAGCATGCCGGTTTCTCGCAATCTTTACCCGCCGTGGTTGCTCAGTGGCTATGGTGTTGGGCTGCTGAGCACGAGGTCGCGGGATCGAATCCCGGCCACGGAGGCCGCATTTCGATGGGGGCGAAATGCGAAAACACCCGTGTGCTTAGATTTAGGTGCACGTTAAAGAACCCCAGGTGGTCAAAATTTCCGGAGCCTTCCACTACGGCGTGCCTCATAATCAGAAAGTGGTTTTGGCACGTAAAACCCCAAATATTATTATATTCTCGCAATCTTTGTATTTCACTTAGTTTAGAAATGACAAAATATGCTGCACTCGATCCAATATTCGCCGGTTATTTTTCTCAAACATTCTTATTTGATTGGACTCGCAACTTTCGCTGTCCAGACGTCCCTTGCACTCATATATACCTGTAAGGACTAATGAGGCGTGAACGTTGTAAGGAAGCAGATCAGTGTGCGGCACAGTGCTAGCAGAGGTGAAAACAGCGTGCATTTTCAATGGCTAAACAGATGTCAGCTACAATGACCGTAGCTCCGGAGGCTCGTGCGTCGAAGTGAGCCGCCGCTCTGCGCAGCTCCAACCTGAAGACGCACGAGCGGGCTGTCCAGCAGGCCCGAGAGGCGGCGACGAGGCAAGGCCTTGAAGTCCTCTCATGGGAGACCTGAGCCCGGGTGGTCAAACGTTGCCGGATTTAAAATAATGTTGTTTCCATCCATCCATACAGAAAGTTAATAAGTAATACGAAGGATGAATTCACAAGTTTTCGTACGTGCTGTTGGCCATTCCTGCTCATTTATTTACAAATACTGCTGCTTTATGCAAGACATAGCAGGGGTAGGTGCAGATAATGAACAAGACTGTATTACAGGACAGAAAAAAGAATTCTGGGCCTTTACTCGCCGCAACCACGATCTGATTATGAGGTACGCCGTGGTGGAGGACTCTGGAAATTTGACCGCCTCGGGTTTTTAAACGTGCACCTAAATCTAAGTACACGGGTGTTTTCGCGTCTCGCCCCCGTCGAAATGCGACCGCCGTGGCCGGGATTCAATCCCGCTATATATACCTCGTGCTTAGCAACCGGACAGAACAGAACAAAGTTAGTATACAATGTTTAATTTGTAACCTGGTCATGTAAAAAAAAAAATTAACGAAACGATCAAATGGAAGGTTACACAGAGAACCATCGAATTCATTCCATGATTCAACGGTTAAAGGAAAGGAAAGAAAATTTGTAAGTCCAGGAAGGGCCTACAGGGCACAACATTTAGCGGGCGCAGGCGCCTATAGTGGGCCGGACAGAAAAGCTACAAAACTTGATGGGCGCTGAAATGACCGACGTTGAACGCGTCCACTATCTTGTGTAGGAAAGAAGCGCATTCACAAGTCCGTCATGTGCGTCAACGAAGAAAGCCATAAGCGGGCAGCTTGCAATGTCGGCTAACAGTTTCGATCGTACACCTGGCAAATGAACCTAATCGCCCTTTCTCTTCTTTTATTTTCTGTTTGTTCCCTGCTTCAATTTTGACAATGTACGGTGAAAAGGGTGGTGACCATACAACCATGTACAGCAGAGACATACTCAAGAACCGGGCGCACCAGAGCGTACGCCAGTATGACAACAGCTTGCACTCCATCGTGGCATTTTTCTTTTTTTTTAAGCTCTAGGTAGCCACGTTTTATCTGTGCATGCGCACATATTTGTTCTGCCTGGTCATGCCAGTTCAGGTTAGACGTAAATTTTGATCAGAGATAGTTTAACTCGTTCGCAATAAATAGTTATTACCATTGAGGTCCGTACTCGGAGTGCAAGTGTCGTTTTTGTTTTCCTTTTCTTTTTGGTAAGGGTCAAGACCAGTGTTGAAATTAATTTGTGTGTGCCACGGGTCGTCCCACACACAGAACATAAAACGCATTGTTAAGCGTATTTTGACCGTGAGCGACGGCCATGTTAGTGTATAGGACACAATCATCGGCGCACAAACGAAGTTTAGCAGGGGTGTTAGCAACAATATTAATTACGTCATTATTATAAAGAACATATAGGAGAGACTTAAGGACACCGTGTGGCATACCTGGGGACGTATAACGTAAAACTATTCCATTCTAAATTTATTGCAAGCTCCTGACATCAAACTTACGTAACCGCAGACGCAGGCATCGAGTGGTCACCCACAGCGTTGTTTGAACAGCGCACCCAAACGCTCTCCTCGTTTATAGAAGTCTCGCTTTTGTTTGCTTTGAACGCAAATAGCATTGCGTATACCGTGACAGGTTTTTCTTGTCGAAATGGCGGGCATGAGGCAAGGAGCGCGCCCTAGTGGAGAGGGTTTCAGCTAGCGCAGTAAGAGTATAGATAACCGGATGGGAAGGGTGGTGCCGGCGTCGGCGATTGGTCCGATTCCCCTCGCTTAGCTTGCGGTGGCTGGTCGAAAATTGCGGTCGCGTGCAACGGAAGGTTAGAAATGCCGCCAAAACAGATCCCCAAGAAGCAAAAGTTGCCAGAGCGATGTCGTATACGTCCAAAAAAAGCCTGCACAACGCTATACTGCCGTCCAAAATTGCTTTAGTATATGCAGAGAAATTCGTACTTGCTTGCAGCCCCTTGCAGCTAGTGCCAGATCAATCGGTAGGCAATCCTCTTTTATTTGTTTGGAAACCAGGCACTCTCCGGCTATTCTGAAAGAAAAACGTTTTGTTCGGCATATTAATGTGTTTTTATTGCGTACGCGTCACTTTGACATGCTGAATATTCCCGATTTTGTGACGTCCGTGGCAGACAGGCGAAGTGGACGCAGTCCGAAGAGTTTTGACCAATAGCGTAGGGCTCATGGCGAAAGAGGATTGGAATCGTAAAGATGCTTTTTTTTGTTGTTGTTCTGCCTAATCATGCATAACCAATGTGTACACGTCAGATCAGATGGAGAGTTCTCGCGGTTTTCGTGACGTCGCGTGACAGAGAGGCGAAGTGGGGACGGCCCGAAGACTTTTTCACCAATCGTGAAGGGCAGGAATGGCATAGAAACAGATTGGAATAACGTTACGTTATAGCGCCCCTGAAGTTACGTCAACAGAGCGGGACAGCGCATGCTTAAATTTAACAAACTGAAAACGCCATGCGCAAATATTTAGCAATTCAATACAGCAGTTTTGTATCTTTTAGAAATGCGCTCAGCTTTACGAGAAGTTAGAAGTTAGGAGGTACAAAAAGCGAAGGCCAGCAACCTTTTCTAATATGTCCAATACCTGCTGTCAGGAACACTTCTATAACGTAAAAACTTCCGTGTGAATGCAGGTCAATATGTACAAAAACTCGAGCTCTCAAAAAAAGAAACGCCTAGAAACTAAAAAGCAAGTGAGAGAAATTAAATTCTGAGTCTGTGTGGCGCAGAGGTGCAACTTGAGTATAGGAGACGCCGTGGTGGACTGTGGAGAGTTCCAAATTTTGACAACCTAAGGTACTTAGCATACACCGAAAGCTCGGTGCACAATCATTCTTGTATTCCGCTTTAGTATTACTGCAGCCCTGACACTTGAGAACCGAACGCATGACCTCGCGGCCAGCAGAACAACAAAGCAATGACGATTGTACCAAACCTTGTATATAATTAGAGTGCTATTGTTTATACTTAATCTTTATTCAACCTTAACGAGTTTACAAATGTGAAAAAAACGGTACGTCGTACAGATCGCGGCTGCCACTGTTGAGTCGCGTTAAAATCTGTAGGAAATATGTTGGATGCTGTGGTTGGCACGACAAGTCCTACGCGTCAGATCGGATCGTTTCCGCGACAGGCAACTGAGCAGCCATCTTCCCGGTGCTCGGACTGTCGTCACCTGCTGGAAAGAGCTATTAAGAAGACCCGTTAATTGGATGCGGCTCACCGTATACGAAATGCTCGTACGACGAATCTGATGTTTCTTACGCACCACGTACACGGCTGATCGAATGACTTCTCACGCACGTACACCCGCGTGTTCCCGTACGCGGTGCAGCGCCCCGGCCGGTGTTTCCCGTCACCGCGGGGGAAGGCGCGACTGCAGTGGCGCCACCAGAAGCGGGCGGAGAACCTCCGAACGAAAGCCCTCCTGTGGCCGCGTCGGGCGTGGACGTGGGTCGACCCTCCATCATGAAGTTGCCGAGCAGCGCAGCAGCATCGCAAGTCACAGCCAACGTGCGTAGGCGACAGTCGACTGTGGACTTTGGACTACTCTCGCCAAAAGACCTCAACGAATGCGATATCGGAAGGTCGAGCCTGGTGGGTTGCGACATCGGACGACCTTTCGATTAGATGTGACATACGGTCGAACGCCTTTATAAGGAAATGCTCGGGGCTTCCGAAATTATTCGCTATAGGGGTCAGTTCGTTGCAACGATTGCGCGCACCGTACAGCTCGGAATAAAACCGGGACACAATTATTCTTTCGTTATACAGGTTATTTCGTTGTAGGAGCGTACGTTGTAGATGCTCTCGTGCATATATATCTGTAGACTGTCTATAGACTTTTCGCTGTAAATTCTGACGAAATTCCAGTAAAGAGAAGCATATGTAAAGCAATGGCCTTGCGCATATCATCGAATAAAAGCTAGCTTCGCCCAGAATTTATTAAAGCAGCCCGTCAAGTCAAGCGCAAATGTTTATACACGGTTTGGGGGAGCTCAGAAAGCGTAGAATTTCCGAGAAGATCGCGAGACCGCAATCAGTAAAACCGAACAACACTGTTGTTCGCACAGACCATAATAGAGGCTGGAAAATACCAAGCGGCGTTCCGGGGCTGCGGAGATGTTCAGCTTCTTTCTCAGGTCCCGCGCGGTCCGTAACCTTTCGCCATTGACTGTACGTCGTAGCTAACGCTTTCGTAGCATTTTACCGCCAGTAAAATCCCCCTCTCTTTCTTTTTTTTCCCTCGCCTGCCAGTCTCCTGACGGACTGGCGTTGTCTGGCGAGAAGCTGCGGTCATCTAAAGGAACGTGCCAGTTCGCCGCAGGCGTGACAGGCGGCACTCCCTCGGAACTTGCCGGCGGCTTCAGCAAGCAGTTAAGTCCGACCGGGCCCAACGCCAGGAAGCGCCGGTTGTCGCTGGCTCCGCGACGGTTCAGCGTTTTTTCTCACGTCACCTCGCCCGTCGGCCCGCTTGCCTCCGCTTCGGCAAACGGTGAGCGACGCGTCACTTTGTCGAGGACCTATCGTGTTGAGCTGTCACCACACGGGAAATGCTGAGGTCACGCGTCGCGCCGAGGCCTCGTCGCCATTTCGTTTTGCGCGTTTACACGTGCAGGAATATCGCGGTGCCTTTCTTCCGGACATCGTCAAATTCCGCCACATTGTCGAACTCGCCATCTCGTCAGTTCTGATTGGCTCACAGGGCTGCTACGGCTTGTCTGATTGGCTAAGAAAAATGCCAACATGGCGGAAATTGACTGTATCTGAGAACGCGGTAGTCCAGAATAGCGCCCTCGTCTCGGACACGGAATCTTGCCGTGGGCTCGAGACGAAGCCGCAGCTGCTGGCGGACCGCACTGAACGTGGCCAGTGTGTACACTCTTGGTCGGCGTACGAAAAGAAGCATGCATGGAGAACATGGCGTAGATATCATTTGTGTATTCGAAGGTCTTCTTCTTTGCTTACACCGAATGAGTGGCCGCGCTTATTGGTCTTCCTTTTCTACATTGTGTTCAAGAAGCGAGGCAGCGCAGGCCAAAGCGTTCACGACACACCAAAAATAACGTTTTCGCAGGGCGGAGAAGGCGTACAAAACCTTGGCGGGCTTGGTCTGTAGGCAAACAGGTCCCACATCACCGCGAGCGTGGAATTTCCCGCAACCTTATCCCTGTAGCACTATTTTCAGGCCACCATATTTGCTCTATACCCACTCTCAACATGTAAAAGAGGAAAGAGCGATAGGAATTATGATAATTGACGCGCACAAACTCAAGTTATCGGTTGCGTAAATTTCAAAATAAAAGGAAATTGGGAGCCACCTTCAACCCGAATTTCCACGGCGATATACACTACATTTCACTCTCCCATGACGTCATAGTGTGTGGCGCGCAAGAACAGCAGGGCATTAGTGGAAGCCGGAGCGCCAGGTTGCCAAAGCTTGCTCAGCTTGTTGATGGCGTCGTTTCCTAGATTACAACACTTTCCGTGAGGTGGAAGTTGGCGCGCCATGTGATCGGCGTGATTACGGCGTCGTTTCCATGGTTACAACTTCCGCATGGCTGTTGTGGTCACGTGCGCTTCAAAACCGCGCGTACTCCAATTTATGGGGCTCGCCTTACTGAGCGATTCCGGACTAATTTCGACCGCCTCGGATCCTTTAATGCGCACCTAAATCTAAGTAGACGGCGTTCATTGCATATCGCTATCACTGAAATGCGGCCGCCAGCACGGGGATCGAACCTGCGACCTCGAGGTCAGCAGCGCAACGCCATAACCAGTGGGGTATACCGTGGTGGGTCCTCTATGAACGGTGGATGATAAAGGAATAAAATGCAGCGAATAGAATTTTTACGTCATACTGGCCTAATAAACGTTTGGCAAACACCACCTGAGAACTGTGAACGCAGTATTCTGAAAGGTGTGTGGTGCTTTATAACAATAAAAAAATTTTTTGAGGTTTTGCGGGCCAGAACCACTATTTGATATACAATACGCGTTAGTGGGGGACACCGGATTGATTTCGCACAAAGCACTTTTTTAGCAGCTTGAAATTAATGAAAGGGTGAACTATAAGTGTTCTGCTAACAAAAGCGCCCGTTTTAGAAATTTTTCAGAAAAAGTAAAGGTGTAGAGAAAGGGTGTAGAGACATTCAATCCACCCTCGAGGGTATAATTTCCCTGAGTATGCAAAAGTTCTTTACGTGCACCAAATGCACGATATACGATCGTATTTCCATTCGATCGTACTTTCCTGAAATTGTGCTCCCCAGATACGAAAAAATATATATAAATGTTACATAAACAAACACCCCGATGACACTAAGTTTTGAGAAAACGGGTCTATTGCTTTGACTAAATGCTTCTATCGCAATCTCGTGCTCATCGTGTTTATGAAAAACGCGTACTTTTATATTTTCCACTGAGTTTGCGAGAACGCAGGTTCACCGTATACGTAGTGAGGGCTAACTAATTTACAAAAACATTCTGTCCTCCAGAAAAAGTTTGTCAGACTACTTTATGACTTGCCATATACAGCCATACACACAGTTTCTTTTTCAGAAAACAAACATTATTGCAGTAAGAAATCTCTATAACCATAAGCTAACACTAGCCTTCAAACGCGAAGCACTTGAAAATAGAATATTTCTACGCTACTTACCATCACTAAAAGAAAATGTTTCCGTATACAGTACCGCCACAAAGAAAAATAGGATGTTATAACACCCCCGGGCTAACTATTCCAGTGAAAAACTGTCCTTCACCCTGCCCACTCTCCTGAGTAATTACAACGAAAGTATCTCTGAAATGTATGTACAAAGTACCTAAACTTTCTCATTGGTAGATATTTGTGTTTCATTCCTTGTGTCCATTTCTTACCTATGTATGTTTTAGACGTTGATTTCCTTCCTGTAACCTTCTCTTACTGCAGCCTTGTAGAGGGGGCTGCGGTTCGCTCGTGTAGCTTTTACCTGCAGCCTCCTCCATCTTCTTCTGATGGGCAATAAACTTATTATTATTATTATTATTATTATTATTATTATTATTATTATTATTATGATTATTATTATTATTATTATTATTATTATTATTATTATTATTATTATTATTATTATTACTTTCAAGTGGAAGTCGACCGGCTGCTTGATACCGCATTCCCTTCCGCAGATTCCACCATTCCTACCAGTGACCCAGCTAAACGACGCCTAAAGCAAGTATACAATTCTACAACGCATATTCTTACCGCGCACTTTAACGGCATCGATGGCCTGTTTGCCGATACGCTAAAATAGCCCAAATGCCGACTTCGGCATTTGGGCGATGCAAGGAAGTAACCGCTCGAGTCCACTAGTAACGGTGTTACCGTGCAATGTGCTTTATCCGCCGCTTGAAAGTGTGTATAGCATTTCAACACCTTTACTTGTGACCTAAGGGTGCAAATTATATTTCACACCTTTAAATGAATAAGGGTGTAAATCGGTCTGCACCTCACACACTTACACCCTTTTGGGTGTGCGAGTTATGCATAAACGTACATCCTTTTTTCACATTTAAGGGTGTAAACTATATTAATGTGCACCGCAAGCTTCTCGACATTGGGCTGCACTTAACGGCGAACGTGATTTCATAAATAGCGGCCGTGACTTTTCAGCTTGGTGTGTTTTGTCATTGGTACCAGACAGCGCCAAGGATAGCAGTAGAGGTTGCTTTGAAGAGCTTGCGTAGCAATGCGCATATATACGACGGCACAATGCCATGACCTGACGCGCGTGTTTGCGTTAGGCGGTAAATCGTCCGAAGTAAGATGTTAACAGAGATTCTTAGTAAGCTATATAGATGGACTGAATTCATACCTCTGGGGTGTACCAGAGTTAGGTACATGGGCAACAGAAAAGCGGTGCCAAGACAAGCGCAGCTGTAAACCACATCTCATCGCAATGCAGGGCACAGTTTTATAAGCACCAGGCCTTCAATGCCCGTCGTCACCACGTTGTGACGATGTCCGCATGTCTTGTCCTCAGCTCGTAGCGCTTCGTCTGCAGCGAAATCAAGAATCCAGATGACGAGTCTGCGATATCTTTTTTTTTTTTAATCTTCTAAGCCCTTCTGCCTGTCTTATTCCAGGGGCTGATCTCCCCCCCCCCTGCAGATTATATATAATCCAGGGCCCTCTTCCCCTTCCCTGTCCAGCAAGCACGGAGCACAGCCGGCTGCATCTCTCTCCCTCGTCCCACGTTTGATGTGATGCGTTAGCGATACGGCCGGAGCCTTGTCGAAGGTGCCGTTTCTGCGGGGTCTTGGTGGCGCACGATACCCGTTCACACGAATACTATACGCGTGCCGACGTGTAGACACCCTCGCCGATTCGTGCAAAGTGCACGATCGGCGTGTCAGAATAGTGGCGAGGCACGCGGCATCGCCGTTATGGTGACGCCTGTGCGGTTTGAGAAAAACAGTCGGTGTGCTCGTCAAGTGTAGTGACCGACTGTCGACGTCCCGTGCTTCGCTCGCCCAGGGAGCACGACTCACTGCGCACGGCGTGCCTGCTGACCTGCTCGCTGGTGACGATGTCCGCCAGCGCGTCCAGCATCATCACCAGCGCCGCTACGGACGCGCTCGCCAGCAATTCCATCGTGTGAGCTACGAGCTATGTATACGCCGCGTATAGAAGCGAACTCATACGAAGCGCGAAGGACGGAGCAAAGAGGTAAGGAACACGAACGACGAGGCGCTGTCGTCACTGTCGTTCGCGTTTCTGTCCTATTTGTTACATCCTTCGCGCTGCGGCGACTTCGGAGCGTAGCTAGCCCGAGTCAACGCCATAATATAGAAGTGACTGTAGCTGGGGCTCTAACACTGTAACCACATTCCGTTTCATACTTAGCATGCAACGATGCGAAAGCTATACGCAAGTAGTACGGTCATAGAACTACACCACTTCGCGCGTTTCGCGGTGCAGGTGTTTTTATAATCTGTGACACCTTCTACGGAACAACTAGTTCATGTATTGCAACTACAATTAATGAACGTAAGGCTGCCTCAAATGACGTATTATATGTGAACGCTTGTGCTTCTACTATGCAGCCTATACTTAATGTTTTGATTGCGAGCGCAAGCGGTGCACTGTGGCCGCATGGTCTCGGAAACGTGTCGCTTCGCTCGTTCGGTGGTGACTATAGGCTCAGATATAGGCGACGCCTTCCGTCTAACAAGTACGCCACATTTTGAAACATCAGACTGTGGCAACAGCTTCCGTGATGCATAACTATACGTTTCTTACATATGTGACGCACCATTTTTAGGCCACGAACGCAAGCAGTGAGATAAGGCCTCGTCGTTTGTGTGACGTTATTGTTCGGTTCGCGAACTTTCTTCTTCTTTGCCCCTCTGACTGATCCTGAACGTGCTCATCTTCGGCTAGTGACTCTATCAGGTTAAGCACTACATGGCCGCTGGCGGTTGCACAAAAACACTCCCTGAAGCTTGAGACTGAATAGAGGAGGCTGTGACAGTACAGGGCCGTGTGGTGCATAACGCTTTTGACTTCGATCCTGAGGTTTCATGTTTGCTAATGCTATGCATAGATATCGTTGCTATTATTCAACAATAAACGAAGTTAATGTTTGTCGTGTTTGGTGTATGACATGTGTTTGAGCATCATAACGTAGTTCAGATTCAAAGTATCGACAGCGTGACTTTTTGACCAGGACAAGCGCCGGCTTTCAATTGGGAATATTTATTGCAACTTCTATATAGAAAATAGCAAACGATATATGCGGCATACGGCGCCAGAAAATAATAAGCTTACGCTGATTTAATTGTAGGAGAGCACAAAATGACCTTGAATATTCCTATTTTCCATGATGTCTAGATGGTTGGCATGGAGAGGGACGCTCTTCCGTGCGAATAAAGATTGTAGCCCGTCGGGAAGACAGAACCACCGAGCATTCCGAAATTCGGAACGCTTAGTTGAAATCTAAAACCTGCGCCTGGCTTCAAAATTAATACGTTGGGTACAGTTGAGGCAGCGTAACTAGGTCAGCATGCCCGTATATTCATTTCATAATAGCCACAATGAAAGTCGAAGCTACATAGGGAGGCGTGGGCGCACGTGTCTGAGCGAAGACGCCATCCCGCGGGTGACACGGAGCGCAGGGAGACGTATACACGTTCGCAGGATGGGCGTTTCGGGTCACTTAGCGCCTACAATGCAACTTCCGCTCCAGTGCCACATAAATGTAAAAGAAAGTGCGGGTGTCATTGTCACCGCCTTTACCATCCGTCGTAAAATTAGCGTGGCCTAAGAACCGCGTTCGCTGGCGATGATGTTACAATGCGATGAACATTCCTTGTCTGCGTCGGGCACTTTGAATCTATCTATCTATCTATCTATCTATCTATCTATCTATCTATCTATCTATCTATCTATCTATCTATCTATCTATCTATCTATCTATCTATCTATCTATCTATCTATCTATCTATCTATCTATCTATCTATCTATCTATCTATCTATCTATCTATCTATCTATCTATCTTGCAAGCACTATTAATGTACTTCATCGTTTTCATATCAACATAGCCATCATCAACCCTGATCTTCGGCTTGTTCGCTCTTGAGCCGGAATGTTTCCTTATTGGAATAAAAAGCGCTTGGCATCTTGGTCGGTCTCTGTCTCACAGGAAGAATTTTATCCTAATCAGTGTCAGGACGGACGGACGTGGAAACCATGTCAGACAGCGTGCGGTGGACGTGCTCATGTAAGGCTTGGTTTGTGGATGATAGATAGAAATAGATTTGTGCAAGGTATCAGCGGCCCGAGAAATTTCCTCGAGAACTTGGGAAATAAACGCCTTGCCACGGTCACTCAGAAGAACGCGAGGAGCTCCGTGGCGCGAGACGATTGAGCGCAAGAAAAAGTCACCGACCTCAGAAACGGTATACGAGGTTGAATAGGTGCTGTCTGGGCATGTTTTGGTAAACGGTCGACCAAAGTGACAATCCAACGGTGACCGGAGGATGTCAAAGGCAAAGGACCATATAAATCAACGCCAACAAATTCAGAAGATGCGACCGGGCAAGGGAGAGGTTGTAGCAAACCGGCAGGAAGTGATGTCGATCGTTTGCGGTGTTTACATGATGCGCAAGAGGCAAAGCACTGGGCCGCCGTTGTAGATAGCCAGGCCAGAATCAGCGGGCCTTGACGTGGTCGTAGGTCTTGTGGAATACTAAGTGACCAGCCGATACGTCGTCGTGAAATGCCTCTAATTCGCAAAGGCGAAGGCAGCTATAGGTAGGACTGGAACCCACGGGTTACCTGTCGGGTAGTAAACGTAGCAGTGTACGACAGCATCTTGAAGGCAGAACAGTCGAAGCTGGCGTCGCGAGCGGCTGTTGGGTGGCTCGGCGAACCCACTAATGCGATACATGAGAGTTCGGCAGTGGCAATCGGCCCTCTGAAGCAACACAAAATCGGAGCATGATGAAAGCGTAAGTTGGTCCAGCTGCGTTAACGAGAGCTGGTGTGAGGCAGGCGTAGCGTCGGAACGACGTGAGAGCGAACGTGCGCACCGAGACAATGCGTCAGAATCGTAGTGACTTTTGCCAATATAGATATATCCTTTTACGTTAACCCAGTGGTCCAAAGTGTCTACTACTAGCTTGAGCGACTAGGTATGTGCTCGTGGTCACGATACTGTCGTAGTCGTTCCATCGTCATTCTAGCTCCGTCATCCGACTCTCATCATGCCGTCGTCGTCTCGTAGTCATCTTATCATCGTCATCACTTCAGAAACGTCATCCAATTGTCATCGTGTCGTCGCCATAACGCCTTCATCCTTCCATCGACGTCATTCTTGTATCGCCATTCAATCGTGATTAAGCTGTCGTCATTTAATCATACCCGCCGCGGCGGCTTAGCGGCTATGATGTTGTGCTGCTGAGCACACGAGGTTGCGGGATAAAATTCCGGCTGCGGCGGCCGCATTTCAATGGGGGCGAAATGATAAAACGTCCGTGCGTGTCCCGTGCATTGGTTGCACGTTAAAGATCCCCTCCCCTAGGGGTCAAAATAATCTGGAGTCCCTCACTATACGTCGTACCTCATAATCAAATCGTGGTTTTGACGCGTAAAATAAGCTCAGAATTCATTCATTCATTTAATAATGAATCTGCCGCCGTTGTCATGCCATCGTCGTCACTGCGTCGTAATCATACAGTCATCGTCGCGTATTCGTTGTCATACCGTCCTCGAGATACCGCCGTAGTCGTTCCATCGTCGTCATTCCGGCTTCGTGATCCGATTCTCGTCATACCGTTGCTGTCATGTCATCGTCCCCATATATACTCGTCCCCATTCCATTGTCCACATGTAATTGTCGTTACGCTGTCGTTGTTACACCATCGTAATCATTTCATAATCGTCACCCCTGTTGCGTTTCGCCTGCGACACGTGGTTTTGCCGGCGCGACTGCGGCGGGGCGGCAGACATTTTGGCCCGATCGTCGTCGCCGCAACACTCATCGCCAGGTGTTTCCAGGCGCGACTGCGGCGATGCGACCGCCTAGGGATCATCCTCGCATTCCAGTCATTGTGCCCGAAACAGGCGATGCCAAAGCAGGGATCTCATTCCAGTTATTGGGCCCGAAACAGGCGATGCCAAAGCAGGGATCTCGTTCCAGTCATTGTGCCCGAAACAGGCGAGGCCAAAGCAGGGATCTCATTCCAGTTATTGGGCCCGAAACAGGCGATGCCAAAGCAGGGATCTCGTTCCAGTCATTGTGCCCGAAACAGGCGATGCCAAAGCAGGGACCATCCTCTCATTACAGTCATTGTGTCCGACCGGCCGCGCCACGACAGGGTGCTACGAGATCGTGCTCGACATGGTGCTACGGCATCGCTACGACAGTGTGCGTCACCATTAGCCCATTGTACATTCACGTGCTCGTCTTTTGAGGGGTTCCTTCTTGCCCTCAACTGCGAGAGTATAAAAACAGCTGCCCCCGGACGCCAAAGGGAGGGCTCCGATTTCTTCTGTTGAGTGAAGTGCTCTCCCGTCTCTCTACTACGGTCAAACCTGACCGCCAACTCTTTGCGATGTTAAAATAAACAAGTTGTTTCGTTGTTACCAGTCGACTCATGCTTTGCCGGGACCTTCGGATGCTTCCAGTTGTACCCCAGGCCGCCAGGCCAACGCTACCCTTGGGGCTTGCGACCCAGGTACAACCACGGGCGTCAGCGCCGAGTTCCCAACAGATCGTACCAGCAACCAGATCCAAACATCTGGTTGGCAGCGGTGAGATCGCCTCCGACTTCAAACAACTGTCTGCCAGCGGTGAGATCGCGACAACGGAGCCCAGCAGCGAAGAGATGCAGTTGACTGTATGCTGAGCAGCTCAACGACGATCCGGGAGCAGTGCAACGAGCCCTGTGTGACGACTGGTTGCCTGCAGCGGAACGACTGCGCGGAATTCCTGCCTGCGAGGTTTGGTGAGTGCGGGACTTTCTTCTTCTGAGCTTTGCCAGGCTTTTGTTAGTGTTAGAAACAGAGCTGGTAATTGTGGTTGTCGTTGCTGCCGGGTTAGTTGCGGCAAGACAATAATAAGCAGTAGAGAAAGCAGCATTCAGAGCAGCCATGGATTTGAAGTCGTTGCGCAAACCGAAATTGTTGGAGCTTGCAAAAGAGTTGGGTCTGGATGTCTCAGACAAACTAAGAAAACCTGAACTGCTAAAGGCTATTCTTGAGTTAGAGGCTGAGGATGACGAGCTGTCGGAATGCCTTGAGACTATTGAGGAGAGGTCAAAAAGACAGGAGCGCGAACTTAAAGAGCAAAAAGAAAAAGAAGAGCGTGAACGTAAAGAACAGAAAGAAAAAGAAGAGCGTGAACGTAAAGAACAGAAAGAAAAAGAAGAGCGTGAACGTAAAGAACAGAAAGAGCGAGAGCAACAAGAGAAAAAAGAAGAGCGCGAACACGCTTTGGAAATGAAGCGTCTCGAGGTAGAGATGGAACGCGCTCGTAATGGAAGTCAGGCACACGGTGCAGGAGAACGCGTATTGTTCAAAATGACGGACCTGATGCGGCCGTTTAAGCTTGGAGAGGACATTGGTTTGTTCCTGGTTAACTTTGAGCGAACGTGCGAGAAGCAGGGGTTCTCTCGGGAAACGTGGCCACAGCGCTTGCTCACTTTGTTACCCGGCGAGGCGGCCGACGTAGTCGCTCGCTTGGATAGAGAGGAGGCAGAGGATTTCGACACAGTGAAATCGAGTCTTCTAAAAAAGTACCGGCTGTCTGCGGAGGCGTTCCGTCGGAAGTTTCGGGAAAATGAGAAAGGCAGAAGTGAGTCATATACAGAGTTTGCGTATAGGCTTATGTCGAACATGCAGGAGTGGCTCAAAGAAGAGAAAGCGTTTGGTGACCACGATAAAGTTCTGCAGTGCTTCGGGCTAGAACAGTTTTATAGTCGGTTACCGGAGAACGTGCGATACTGGGTCTTGGATAGGCCAGACGTTTGCACGGTGGCTAAAGCCGCTGAGCTAGCCGAGGAGTTTGTGACGCGTCGAGCTCGCTGAGCTAAGGACGGTCAAAAGGGTGAATTTGGCTCGAAATTTGAGAGGCCGAAGTTCACACCCATGAGAGCAAAGGGGAACACGCGTAGTGCGGATGCGAGTGGAAGCAGTGCGACCGAACCTAAGGAGACGGCGGCAGCCGAAGCCGAACGCAGAAAGCGGTTCGAGATGAGGCGAGCGGGCGTTTGTTATACGTGCCAGAAGCCGGGTCACTTTTCGGCGCAGTGTCCGGAAACAACACCAAAAGTTGTGTTTTTTTCATTAGGCAGCACTGACGAGAACATGAAGCTTCTCGAGCCTTACATGCGAGACCTCCTCGTGAACGGGAAAGAGTGCCGAGTGCTTCGCGATTCCGCAGCTACGATGGATGTAGTTCACCCGTCTTACGTAGAACCCCATATGTTCACGGGCGAGTGCGCATGGATCAAGCAAGCCGTGGAAGCTCATAGCGTGTGTCTGCCGGTAGCAAAAGTGCTTATTGAAGGACCTTTCGGAGCGCTTGAGACAGAGGCGGCAGTGTCATCTATGCTGCCACCCCAGTACCCGTACCTATTTTCAAACAGGTCCGATCACCTCCTGCGCGAGAAGGGGCTTTTGTTTGGTGAAGCTAGTGTTCAGGCCTTAACCAGATCGAAGGTTCGGGAGCTCGCTGCAAAGGCGGTAGTTGCGGGGCCGACGTTATCAAACAACGAAAAAGGGTCAGAGGCGCAGCAAGCTGATATTCCGAGCACGCCCGAACTGAATAAACTTGAGTCTGTAACGTTAAAGGCGCCAGATACTGGAGAGGAAACGCCCGACGCGGGAAAGTTAGAAGAGCTATCTACTGATTTGCTCATCGCGCCGACGTCAGACGGACTTGATAGGTTGCTAAAAGTCAGCCGGACGGCTTTGATAGCCGAGCAAAAAAAGGATGGCAGCCTGGAAAACGTGCGCTGCAATGTCAAAGAAGGTATCGCCAGGAAAACTGCGCGTTTTGTGGAAAGAGGTGGAGTCCTGTACCGGAAGTATCTAGACCGCCGAGGAGTGGAGTTCGATCAGCTGGTCGTGCCTCAATGCTATCGTCAGGATCTGTTGCGCTTGTCACATGGGGGTTCGTGGTCCGGACACCTAGGAGTTAAGAAAACTAAGGACCGTCTCTTGCAAGAGTACTATTGGCCAGGGTGTTTTCGGGACGCAGACCATTTCGTGAGGACATGTGACACTTGTCGGCGGGTGGGCAAACCAGGGGACAAATCGAGGGCGCCGTTGAAATTGGTACCTATCATTACGGAGCCTTTTAGACGGCTCGTTATTGATACTGTGGGACCTCTGCCGGCAACAGCCACGGGGTACAGACACATTTTGACTGTGATCTGCCCAGCGACAAAGTTCCCTGAAGCAGTGCCGCTTAAAGAACTCAGCTCAGTTGAGATAGTTAATGCACTACTGTCCATATTTGCGCGAGTTGGTTTTCCTGCAGAAATTCAATCAGATCAGGGCACAGTGTTTACTAGCGCTTTGACGACAACTTTTCTCGAAAGGTGTGGGGTAAAGCTGTTACACAGCTCAGTGTACCACCCACAGTCGAATTCCGTTGAGAAGCTCCACTCCGTCATGAAGCGCGTGTTGAGAGCGTTGTGTTTTGAACATCGAACTGACTGGGAGCTGTGTCTGCCTGGGGTGATGTTTGCTTTACGGACCGCGCCGCATGCGGCTACGGGGTTTTCGCCAGCTGAACTGGTGTACGGTCGCTCGCTTCGATCTCCGCTTCGCATGCTTCGAGAATCATGGGAAGGTAGGGGCGACGACCCAGTCGTGGTGGAGTACGTACTTAAGCTCCTCGAACGCTTAAGAAGGGCACAGGAGTTGTCAGGTGAAGCAATGACAAAGGCCCAGCAGAGGGCCAAGGTTTATTATGATCGGACAGCCAGGGCCCGTCGTTTTGAGGTTGGCGATGAGGTCATGATATTGCGCACGTCGCTAAACAACAAACTAGACGTGCAGTGGGAGGGCCCAGCGCGAATTGTTCAGAAACTGTCGGACGTTAACTACGTGGTAAGTCTGCCAGGAAAGCGGAAAGCACAGCAAGTTTACCACTGTAATCTGCTCAAACCTTATAGACAAAGGGAAGCAGTGGTGTGCCTGATGGTAAACGTTCCTGAAGAGCTTCCGGTCGAGCTTCCGGGACTAGGCTCAGTGACGAACAGGGAAGACACCGGTCAAGTCATTGGTGACCTTATCAGTAAAGCACCGCTGTCGCCTGAGCAGAAAACCGAACTACACCAGCTATTACAAGAGTTTCAAGGTCTGTTCTCTGAGAGGCCTGGTAGGACTTCTGTACTTACTCATGATATAGAACTTACCTCCCCAGAGCCAGTACGATCCAAGGCGTATCGGGTGTCACCCCGCCAGAGCGATATTATGGAGGCTGAGGTAAAGAAAATGCTACAGCTCGGTGTTATTGAGGCAGGTGAGAGTGATTATACCTCCCCTTTGATTTTAGTTGAGGTACCGGGCAAGGAACCTCGTCCTTGCGTCGACTACCGCAGGCTTAATTCCATCACTAAGGATCAAATTTATCCGATCCCTAACATCGAGGAGCGCCTTGAGAAAGTTAGTAGCGCTCAGTTTATTTCCACCCTAGATCTTGTCAGGGGTTATTGGCAGGTTCCACTTACAGAAGAGGCTAGTAGGTATGCGGCGTTCATTTCACCAATGGGAACATTCCGTCCTAAAGTGTTGAGTTTTGGTTTGAAGAACGCGCCATACTGTTTTTCAAGTCTCATGGATAAAGTGTTGCGGGGACAGCAAGAATTCGCTTTACCGTATATAGACGACGTAGCGATATTCTCCGCATCCTGGTCTGAGCATATGACACACTTGCGGGCAGTGCTAACCCGCCTGCGCGAAGCGGGCTTGACAGTCAAGGCTCCTAAGTGCCAGTTAGCACAGGCCGAGGTTGTCTACCTCGGTCACGTGATTGGTCAGGGTCGTCGCCGCCCCTCTGAAATAAAAGTGGCCGCTGTGCGAGACTTTCCGCAACCACGCACCAAGACCGATATTCGGTCGTTCTTAGGTGTCGCCGGCTACTATCAGAGGTACATCCCTAGGTACTCTGATATCGCGGCTCCCCTGACGGATGCTCTAAGAAAGACAGAGCCTCAAACAGTCGTCTGGGACGAGACCAAGGAAAGAGCTTTTAGCGCCCTAAAGAGTGCCCTAACAAGCCAGCCTGTGCTACGATCGCCAGACTATACAAAAGGGTTCATTGTTCAGTGCGATGCTAGTGAGCGAGGCATGGGCGTTGTACTGTGCCAACGGGAAAATGGAGAAGTAGAACACCCCGTCCTGTATGCTAGTCGTAAGCTGACCAGTCGTGAGCAGGCGTATAGCGCCACCGAGAAAGAGTGTGCGTGTCTCGTGTGGGCCGTTCAGAAATTGTCATGCTATCTAGCCGGCTCGAGGTTTATCATTGAGACGGATCACTGCCCTCTCCAATGGCTGCAGACCATCTCTCCCAAAAATGGCCGCCTCCTGCGCTGGAGCCTCGCTTTACAACAATATTCCTTTGAGGTGCGTTACAAAAAGGGGAGTCTCAACGGTAACGCCGATGGCTTAAGTCGAAGCCCCTAACGTAGGAATCAGCCTCAAAATTGTTTGTTACTGATGTTTTTCTTCCTGAGGCAGGATTTTTTTTTTAACATATTGCTTTTGTTTAGTGTTTCAAAGTGATGATATGCTTTCTAGTGCAATTTTTCAATTTGTGGACGCGTTCTGAGTGATGCTAGACTACTGTAAGGAACTAGGCAGTGGTATAAAAAGGGGAAAGAGCCTGGCAGGGCTTAGTGAGGGTTGTGCCGTGCTTGCTGACTGAGCGGTTGAGTTTCAGCGTAGTTCTAACGCTTGCCGGGAACGAGAACAAAAATGTGAACTCTCCCGAAGTCACTTTGCAGTGTCCCGTGCGAACCTGAACGAGAGAACGAGGCCTTCTCTGTGCGCTGCGCTCAAGAAACGTCAAGGGACGCCCGACTTCGGTTATGAGCATCATCGAGCGACATCCCTCCGGACAGCGGATGCAGTCCCCTGTCCATCGGGATCTCCTTCCCCCGGCGGGGCGGTCTGTTGCGTTTCGCCTGCGACACGTGGTTTTGCCGGCGCGACTGCGGCGGGGCGGCAGACATTTTGGCCCGATCGTCGTCGCCGCAACACTCATCGCCAGGTGTTTCCAGGCGCGACTGCGGCGATGCGACCGCCTAGGATCATCCTCGCATTCCAGTCTTGTGCCCGAAACAGGCGATGCCAAAGCAGGGATCTCATTCCAGTTATTGGGCCCGAAACAGGCGATGCCAAAGCAGGGATCTCGTTCCAGTCATTGTGCCCGAAACAGGCGAGGCCAAAGCAGGGATCTCATTCCAGTTATTGGGCCCGAAACAGGCGATGCCAAAGCAGGGATCTCGTTCCAGTCATTGTGCCGAAACAGGCGATGCCAAAGCAGGGACCATCCTCTCATTACAGTCATTGTGTCCGACCGGCAGCGCCACGACAGGGTGCTACGAGATCGTGCTCGACATGGTGTTACGGCATCGCTACGACAGTGTGCGTCACCATTAGCCCATTGTACATTCACGTGCTCGTCTTTTGAGGGGTTCCTTCTTGCCCTCAACTGCGAGAGTATAAAAACAGCTGCCCCCGGACGCCAAAGGGAGGGCTCCGATTTCTTCTGTTGAGTGAAGTGCTCTCCCGTCTCTCTACTACGGTCAAACCTGACCGCCAACTCTTTGCGATGTTAAAATAAACAAGTTGTTTCGTTGTTACCAGTCGACTCATGCTTTGCCGGGACCTTCGGATGCTTCCAGTTGTACCCCAGGCCGCCAGGCCAACGCTACCCTTGGGGCTTGCGACCCAGGTACAACCACGGGCGTCAGCGCCGAGTTCCCAACAGATCGTACCAGCGGTCCGATCCAAACACCCCACTGTCGCCATGCGGTCGTCGTCATACTGCCTTCGTCGTTCCACCGACCTCATTCCTTCTTCGTCTTCCCATCGTCGTCACTGCGTCGTTGTCATGCCGGCATAGTCATGGCCGACTCTGGCGAGCAAGCGTCATAGCAAAGTGGACGAACCGTTAGAGAGTGTATGTCGCATATCACGAAGCAAAGGAAATCTCAAGATGACCACTACGGATTCTAAATAAACTTATCTCAAGCAATGCGGTGCGTCGCTACATTGCTTGAATGCTAATAACGTCACAATCACCGTGAGATGCCTTCTGTCAGATTTTTTTTTTCTCGGACGTATCGCTGTTGAAACCTAGGCGCATCTAAACGCTTATCTTAGAGCAGTGCCGGAATAGCAGTGCGACTCACGACTTCAAATCATGTACGGCGTCGCTTTGACCTATATGGGATCTTCGACTGGTAGCACGTAAATGTTTATCTAGTCGTAGCTTGCGGAAAGTGCCGTTTGTGTTCAAACATATTTCAAGCAATGCAAACAGAACAGTGTGGGAACTATGCCGCAAAGCCCCAATGTCTTTTCTCTCCCTCTTGTTTCCTCAGCGAGAAAGGGCTCCGAGGCCTGTCGCGTGGCTGGTCCTGGTGACACCCGCCTCGATCTTGTGTGCCGTGTCTTGCTGCTCTGCGCTCTACTTCTTTCACCTGAGCGACGGTACGCGCTTCAGTTCCCTCTTATGAAAGCCACTGAAAAAGAGAATTATGCCGTAGGGCTTCAACACGAAGGGCACTTTAGTTGACCGTTCTCAAAGCTGCCGATGTACTCCAGTGTTCGCGAATCCTAGTGATGTCGAATTTTCAAAGATCAGTCCAAAGTACGCGGTCCAAAAAGAAGGAATATGACTGCTCTGTCAGCACTCTGCTCTTCTACTAATGAAAAGTTGATGTTGTTTACAGACAAACGGTAGAGGACAGGAGGACAGGTCGAGCGAGAAGCGCTACAAACGCGCTCAGCGCCTCAGCTCGTCTCACCTTTCAGCGCTGTTCCCTGTAAATGTGATGCTTAACCAATGAGCTCGGATTCAGAAATGCTGTTCCATCTACGGACCTGCGCGCATCATGTGCCTAGGTCGCCACTATATGGCCGCTTATCTTTCCTATAAATGCACTTTATCTTGTAATTGTGTTTTCTTGTCAGCAGTAAAGGTCAGTTGTAGTCAGCGTAAGCACTGCTCACCCCTTTCTACGTATGTGTGACTGGTGTCAATCGTGTCGTTTGCATAGCTCGACGTCTACACTGAACTGAACTGACAACCGGCTATAGTTGATAATTATTCATTACAAGTACGGTATGTCTACATTGAGCTGGGTGCCTCAAATGAAGCAGCGGAAAGCTTGTTGGCTGACCATTATAGCGTTAATGGCGTGTCACTGCGTCATAGCAGCATGCATACGATCATCGAGTCGCTTACAAAGATAGCTCGGAGTCAAGTCTCGATCTAGTGAGATCCAGTAA